>NW_024582440.1:721996-789857 GCF_018398535.1 Haplochromis burtoni
GGGGGTACCTGTTGTGGTAGGCTCCTGTGATCTGAGAACATACTTCCATGGTCTATACTGACTGTGATTAAAATGGGGTTACATGTCCCACATACATAAATACCATAACCAAAGATTTCCCAGCAGAATGTTACATTGTAACCAAGTGATTAGTGTTATTTACATCACCTGCCTGTCAGTGGTTTTAATGTTACGCTTGATGGTGTGCATAGGTGTATGTTCAGTTTTTGTGTGCTGTCTCATTTTAGTACCATCTACAGGCTGAAGCTTTTTGCCTTCAGCACTCCTGAGGGAGCTGCTATGTTGACACCACCTGAACTGGAAGAAAAAAATTTGATTTCTATTCAGACTCGGACAGAGAATATTGCAGGAGCCACCCTAGCACTTCTCCCAGTGTGGTTCTCCTCCTCTTGCCCCCTCCTCCACCAATTATCCATCTTAATTTCTTCCTCGTCCAATCATCTCATTTTCACGGTGCTGCACCCTCCAATCAGCATTTGTCCTGCAGGCAGTAACACTTATACATATCTGCTGTAATTAGACAATCACTTCCACATGTGGCTCAAACTTCTTCAAACCACTCAATCCCTACCTCACCCTCCCATCCGCCCACTGTCTCCTTTTTCCTCCCTCTGTTTTTCTTATTTCCCTGTCTCACACTCCACTACCCTCTGTGTGCCCCTGTTCACTTTTTCTCTCTCCCTCCTTCTCCTTTCTTTCTGATTGAATTACCATAAGTGCAGGTCTTGGCCAAAATATGCCAGCTTGTTCTGATTAAAACTGTCCTTGTTATACCAGAGACTCTCCAAATGTCTGTGAGCAGTATCTGTGCGTGTTGGTGTATTTGGGGGTTGGGTTCAGAGAGGGAGTAAAAGTGGATTGGGGGGGGGTCGGGTGTAGCAGCATATGCAGCATGAGTAGAAAAGAAAAAATGCAGCCAGACAACATTGCATGGTGAAAGATAAAGAAGTCCAAGAACAAGATGGGGACAGAGTGGAAGGAGATGGAGAGGCCGTGCTGGAAAGTGGGAACGGAGAGGGAATGAGACGGTAATGGTAGTTGACAGAGTTGGGTTCACAACAGGTTCATGATGACATCATGGTTGAATTTTCGGGGAACATTTATATAGGAAAAACTATTGGATGCACATGTACACCCCGCTTTTTTCCCCCTCGTCTTTTTTTCTCTCTTAGCTTATCCGCTAACACAAATTGTTGCAAACAAGATCAAAAATGCACGTTTGCTCGTTCAAAATGAAATTTTGACCATATTATTTGAATATTTCTGTCTCGACTCCGTTCGAACGAGAGAGAGCGCCTTCGTTTCTCGCGTTGTTGTTGAACTTCGTGTCCGCCGAATTGACAGCTGCTACCCAGAATGTCACTCCTTTCACCTTTTCTCCCCCAGCAGCCCTTGCTTTCTCTCCTCCTATGCTCCCTCTTTTTTTTCCTTTCCTTTTTTTCCTTTTTTTTCTTTTTTGCCTGCTAGTCTAGCCAACCCTCACCGCTGGTACAGTATGTTCTTTGTGTGTAGGCATGTTTAGCAGTTTGAGAGACAGAAAAGACATAAAGGAGCCTTGGGATCCGAAATGTGTTTATAGTGTATGTGTGGGTGTGATTATATTTGTGTCAGCTCTTTTACTCGCTTGAAGAAAATTAACAGCAGGGTGTTGTGGCGTATTAAAGGTTCTTTGTGTGTTGTGCGTGCATATTTTCTGCGTGAGCCGTTGCGCCCTTGTTTATTAGTTTGTGGGCACTTGCCAGCGCTGGTGCGAGCGTTGCGCCGTCTTCTGACATTCTCCATACGTGCGTGTGTGTTTGTGTGCCCGGGGAAAGCGAGTGAGCTTGTCATGCGTGCCTGTCATCCTCTGCATGCTTCGCCCTGCGCCACAGTGCTTCACATGACATCAATCTGAGCACAGTGGGATAGTGATCTCATTACCAACAGCCTGTTGCTGATTAAAACCTGTCGTCTGCAACCCCCCCTCCCCTTTCCCTCCTTATCCCTTTCTTTTCTTCTTTCCCCCTCCTTCACCGCTCTCCTCTGCTTCCTTGTCCTTTGCCTCCCCCCCCCTCCTGCTTCTTCCACCCCTCAACTCCAGAGTCGCACCATTCTGTGGTTTCTCCACTGCCTGCTGCCAAAAAGGGCCCCATTTCAAGCTCTGCAAAAAGTTATAAGCTCCCCTCATTTTTCCTTTTCAGTTTTGGCCATTTCTTTGTTCTCTCTTCTCTGCTTTACGTCTTTAGGCCTTCTTTATCACAGGCTGAACTTCCCCAAAACTTTTACCTGCAGGCCTCAGAGGAAACCCTTCTCACATTTCTAATCCCCTTACTCAGTCAGTCTGCTTTAACAGTGCCACTCGCACTGGAACAAAAGTGAAAATGAAAATGTGTCTTTAACCGTCTCCACTGGTGTGAGTACGCATCAGCACGTGGATACATGTGCAAGAAAGGATGCTCTGTGCAAGTGCTTGAAATTCATAAATACACAAATGTGCCTTTCACACTCAGATGTTGTACACTCACCTCGTCTTTGTGCATTTCACTGACACAGAAACACAAAAAGCACTAACCTTTCACCTCTCCTCACTGACACCATTGCTGGGAAGCGTTTCGGGAAACTTGATAGTTAAAGGAGTGAACCTGGAGTTTGGATTTTAACCGTTCCAGGTTGTTTCTTTCTCAAGTAATTTTTTTTTAAAAAGGCACAAAGTATAATAGTTAATACAGTAAATGACTATTTTTAAACGTGTAGATTGTTACCTTTTGGCGTTATAGTCACAAATTCAATAAATACGGTGCTGCAGCTCACTTAGTGGAGAAGGCAGCCTGTATGCATTGATTCCACCCTGGACCGTTTCCCTTGCTGCCTCTCCACTTTCCTGTCTCCTCTTGTTCAACGAATGCCCAAAAAACAAAATAATAATAGTTCCATAAAAATCTGTGTGACACTCTTCTATTGTTTTTTACATTAAGTTCAAAATAAAAGTGTTGGTGTGACCGAGTGGGCAGCAACATGCGAAAAAAAACGTCCTCTATTTGTTCATTAAATCCCAGAAAATCCATTCCAGGTATTTCATTCATTCTACTGTTTAAACACACAAAACATATCTTTACAGATCTCTTTACATATTCCGTTATTCATTTTTCACCGTGGCTTAGGTCTGTTGTTTTCATATCATGTATGAAAAGAGCTCGTGATGTACTGACTAATCCAAAACATGTTTCTTTAGCCGTCCCCGGTTAGGTGGGGAGTCACCGACACACGCACTGTTCATAAAGTTCTGCATGGCGATAGAAGCACTTCATTCTGAACTGAAATATAACTTGTTTAGCATCAAAGTCTTTTCCAGACTTCCAAACGCTTCCAGGAGGAAACGCAGATGAAAGATTAAACACACAAATCAAAACCGACACCCTCTATCTCCATCTAACCACACCTATTTAATGGCAACCGATCAGTGCAGACACACACACAGGTATCAGGTAATTGACCAAACTGAACCTGCTCTGTACTCAAACAAAAAGTCAACTTTTTTCCTCTCACGTTTTACATTAATGTTAATATTTCATAAACCAAAAGTGAGAGTCTGACTACAAATAAATTTAGGTTATTAACTAAATTAAAGTAAAATGGACTGCGATTAGATTTCTTTTCATTGTACTGTTCTTTACTGTTTGTCATTCTCATGTTGGCCTTTATACTGGAAAATATAATCGCCTACAGAGACAGAGTGTGGAGGAACTATTTAATTTTATAGTTATTTATTTTTTATGAAAAAAAGCGTTATGTTAGTCTGATATTATAGATAATAAGTGTAAAAACTTAGGTACACTTATTCAGAGATATTTAGCATGGCACTGAATTACTCGTGTTTAATCAATCTTCTTAAATACTTGGCTGATTAAAATTGGTCAGTCAACCTGAGGGTAAAGCTCCTGTGCTGGAAGTCGACCTGCGCCGCGCTGCTCGCTGTTGCTGTTGTGGACGGGCTTGTAATGGGCCAGCTCACCGCTGAGGCCAGTCAGGCAGACGGTAGCAGACAGTTTTATCTCTGACATGGAGAGGCAGTTAGCTCTGTCCCTCAAGGCCCGTCTGGCCAGGTTTGATCTCATCATGGATCAAATGTATCTCTGTTAAACGTTTCCTTACCCGAAAACGACAGAGCTTATTTGCTTAGGAAAATCCTGTAGGAGGAAAAGACTCCACTTCAACTGAGTTAAAGGTGTGGTAACTGCTAAGAGAATGGCCCTTTGTATTTCTCAAGCTAGGCAAGATGGAAAACAGCTCACAGCATTTGCATTTTTGAGATTTAATGAAAACTGACGTGTATGCCAGGGTTCCCGTGACACTTGGTAAATTTTGCAAATTTTGCATATTTGCACCACTTTAAATGCACAATTGCAATTTTCATTAGTGCGTTGAGGTTTGATTTCCATACTTGTACACAGTTTATCTGTATTATTACTCAATTGCAATCAGTTACATTCTTTTTACTTTAAATGGACATGTTGAATGGAAATCTGAGAATTGGCACTACTAGTATCGCATTTGACGGTTTTAAACTATTGTTCCCATCACCCTGAGTCACAGGGATGCTAGGGTTTATTTCTATCCCATCAGGAACATTTAGTCACAATAACCCACTGAGTAGCCCTCGATTGGCTCGAGGCCCCCGGACTCCCACATTGGCCGGCTGGAGTCCCAAAGTCAAGGCATTGTAAACATGGAGCAAATGCCACAAACTGACACCGATATCCCCAAAGGTGTGCAGCCTTCTGCGGCGTGTGTGTGTTTGTGTATGTCTGTGAGTTAGTCACTGTTTCACAAGGGCGGCTGTACGTACACATACGCGCCGCTCTCTCGCACGTACGTGTGTTGGTTTAGGTCTATCTTTGGATGGCGAGGAAAGGATGAACAAATTTAGAAATTCAAAACAAACGGCCACACAGTTGAAGTCTAACAAAAAGAGTGTTGACTGACAGTATGCGGTAGATGGAGTGAAGGTAAAGAGAGAGACACAGACTTTGAGACAAAGAAAGAGAGGGGTGGGGGTAAGAGGTGGCGGTGGTATTGGTGGGGGTGGTGGGGGTTCAGCAAGTTGAAACCTAAGATTTTTAGACCCTGTTTTCCCTGCCTTCGGGCATTCTGTGGCTGGTAAAAAATGTGCTGTATATTTGAAGTGTTGGATCACGTGACAGAGGCAGGGTTTGTGAATCAAAGTACACAATGATTTCAGGAGGAGAGAGAGCGAGAGAGAGGGTGTATGTTGGTGAAAGAGAAAGAGAGAAAGAGCGAGAGAGACGGGAAAAGGAGAGGTAGGAGGAATGCAACAGGCTGAGCTCAAACGTTGCTGCGAGAGCGACTTCTGACTGACAAACTCAACAACTACACCTCCTCGGCTCATTTCTCCACTGACTTACAAACCACTCTTCTGTGTGGTGTTTCCTTCTCTGACCCCCCTCTCCCCGGTCTGGTAAGTTTGCTTTTCAGTCTTACTTTCCTTATAAGTTAATTCAAGTTGGCGGTTTGCAAGAGAAAGAAGACAGACAGAGGACATGTCAGAGCATGAGTGAGATGTGTTCGTGTTTCTCTTGTCTCTCTCCCTCTTTTTCTCAGTGTGTGTGTGTGTTTCTGGGGCAGCATGAGTGGGGAGATTGAGTTTCCCGAGGACAGCTTTAATTGAGAACAGAGCTTTTGAGAGAAGGAGAAAGAACAACAGAAACAGCTCGGGAAGCGAATGAAAGCTGATCGGCACTTGCGCGTGCTCTCCGTTTCAGATGATGAATACTTCTGTAAATCTTTGTGTCCGTGTGCGTCCGTCCTCATTTCTTTTGCTCTCGGATGAGTGTACAGCTCTGCGGTTAATTCCTGACTTCCCAAACTCTGATTCACGGTTGTTGAAATCACGATCTTGGAAAGGAAATCAGCTGAAATGGATGTTGAAATTCCCCCAGAATTCTCAAGGATGGCACAGTTCCCATACAGCTCATTACATGCTGCATACATCAGATATGGGGGTATTACACAAGCTTCCTAACTATCAGACGCACTTCCAGCAACAGAAGAAGTGGCTTCTACACCCTGCAGGCCCCTACAGCCGACAGCCTGACTGTCAGAGTTGACGGATCATTCCATCAACATCACAAATGGCCGAGGAGGTCTAGACTACCTGAGTGTGTACACACACACAGCCACTCATCCCCTGCTGAAGGTTATATAAACAGGTTCCCATCCACACAATTATATTAGTTGGATGGAAACACTGAAATCAGTTACTCCGGATATCACAAGACAGTCTGGTGTGCGTCTGATCACCACTCCTGCTTTGCATTATCTGTGTGTGTGTGTGTGAGAGAGAGAAAGTGTGCATGTATGTGTGAATAAGCTTAGTGATGGCCACATATTGAAACACAAGCTCTTTTTGTGCACTCTGAATCATTCCAAATAGCATCCTTTGTGCGACATGTGCTATATAAATACAGATGCATTGCTTGATTGATGATCGTGATTAAGATGTTATTTGCATGCTGAGTGCCTCTTCCCAGCTGAGCTGAGCTTTCCTGCATCTGTCTCCTAACACTACACTGAGGGGAGTGCTCGCACCGTGCAATGCGAGGCCTCACCATGAGCTCCTCTAGCAAACTCTCGACAAATCTATTCCAGATTCATTTTCCTTAATGTCGGGAGGAATGTTCATCAGCATGTCCGGAGGAAAAGTGCAGGAGTCTACAAATAGGACATAAACAACTGGGTGTAAAATGATGCATATTGTATTAGAGCGATCACAAGGTGGAGAACGGTTGAGAGACTCACTGAATATGGCTTCTCTTCTCTTCACCTTTCTTTTCATCAGTTGTTCATTTTCTCTCTTGGCAGATCTCTGTAGAGTGCCGGCTATTGAGCGCCGCTAACTCCAGGTTGGCTCTCTTCAGCATTTGAGGTTTAATATTTATGATCCATCTGCAGTTGGTTGGGCCTTGTTTGTTTAATTGTTTTAAAAGCTGCTAGAGACGATATTTGTTTGCTTGCATGTGCATGTGTTTGGGTGTGTTAGATAAAACGCGTTTAACTGCATTGCAATCTCATCATTGTTCTGTACAAGACTGACAGCCCCTCAGGCTGAGAAGGATGTCTGGCTCCTCTCTCTTTCTCTCCTTTATTCCCTCTGTCTCACTGACTTCTTTCTCCTTTATTTCGTCTCCCTTACACAGCTTCCATCTTTTTTTTTTTCTTGTCCATGTCAGCTGAGTTTCATTTTATATGGGTTGCTCTCTTGGTTACTACATATAAATGGAAACTTGGAACTTCCAGAACAAAGAAGCGAGAGCTTGCTACTTGCTTTTGAGAGTGGAGGACACAAATGTTTTCTTGTTCCTCAGAATTACATATTGTCCACAGAGTTATTTAGAGAGATTTTGGTGAGAGTGCACTGGCTGTGGTTCGCTCTAACGTTCCCAATTGGCTTCAGAGATTTGGACGTAACTTGTAACATTCATTGTTGCTTTCGCTGCACTTTTCCCCCCAAACAAGGCTCAATGTGTCTCACTGTGCCTAAAGAGCATCTCAGTGTTTTTAATCATGGCCCAGGGCTGCTCTTCAGCACAGGCTATGGCTTTAAACACTCTTCTAATCCTCTCTGTGGTGGAACAGCGAGAAACAGACTGAGGATGTGTATGTGTGTGTTTGTGTGTTTCACATTTGACTTTAATACTAAGTGAAAAGCTGCCTACTGAACGCCTCAGTAAGGTCTGACCCACGACTGAGCTGATGAGCCTCAAGCAACAGGAGCTGACCCCAGCGCCAACATGGAGAGCCTCAGTAGCCCACAGGGTACCTTCACATAATGACAACATTGTGCCATTTACGAAACATTACTATCACTAGCATCATCCTAATTAGCGCCGCTAACACAGAATTGCCTCCTTGTTATTTCAAGTCATGCCACGTCTTGTCTTTTAAATCTGTTCACCAAAGTGAAGCTAAGAATTACAGTCAATTCACATTTTTTGGCAAGTTCGCATAGTAGCATCACAGGATCAGTGTTTTGTCTGCTGAGATTTATTTTGATTCAATTCGATTCACATGGGCCTAGAGATCAGTTGGCAACCACCTTGCAACCACTGGTGGGCAGGGAAAAACAACCTGCAACTCATTGGTGAAATTAGTTGCAGAGGCATAAGTTGTTGCACTTAAAACCACCTTGCTATTCCTCCTCTTTGTTTTGTTTGCTAACAGTTTGCCATAGTCATCACTATGAACCTGTAAAGAGTGTGATGGAAATGAGAAACCGTGACCGTTTGACCTGTTGCATATGTATTTCTGGGAGTTCCTTTCTCAAGGCATAAATATAGGGAGGTGAATGATTAAATCTAGATTGCAATCAGATTTAGTAACATTTGCAACCTGCAATTTGTTGCTAATTGCACCTGTGTTTAGAAAACAGCGCAACTTTTGTAAATCACCCATAAAACTAGCCGCACCTATGAGCGCTATCTGAGGATTGCAATCGCACACTATGTTTCCCCATTTAGAAAATCTTGCACTCCAGAACTTGTTGATTTCAGCAGTAAAGCACAACTTTTACTTTGAAGCCAAACGTCTTTTCTAAATTTCACCACAACTTGGTTGTTAATCCTATGCAATGCGAGTGTGCAGCCAACCGGATTTGAGTCTTTGGCGAGCAGATTCTGGCCCTTGGGCCTTATGTTTGACACCCCTGCTGTAATAAGATGGATGTGTTGCAAAGATTCGGAAGGATATTTATCAGTAACAATACTTGAAAAATAGCTATGAAATAGTATCTTGATACCTAATATTTACATTCGAGTGTACAGTGTCGACGAAGCGAACGACATAATTGCGTGCATAAATTGAAAATATGTGTTCCCCACAGCCAGATTATAAGATGGCTGTCAGACACTGATGGTTTATGGCAAAGCAGTATTTGTACTCCTCAAAAGACATTTTTATATGTCAGTTTGACATAAAATATAGTACGGTCATTTGTTGGAAAATCTAATTACGCTGTTTATGGGTGATGGTGCCTGTTTTTTCTCCTCTGTAATGGTGTTTGTGTGTCAGTGTATGCATTTCCTACTCGCCCCGTCCAGCATAGCTCATGTCTGACTGACTGCACTCACTAAGCCAGATTAGTTTGTGGTTTATGGTTTACAGCTAATTGTCCCCGCTGAAGTCATGTTTTTCCTTGCATTTGGCTGTTTTTCGGGGGACTTTTCAACCTTTGTGTCCGCTCACACTCAGCAGAGTTTGGGCTCTTTATTTCCTTACCGTCTCCATAGATACATCTGTATCTATGGTTCACTTTCAACAAAACCTTTCTCTGCATTTGTTTCCATTAGAAATTCCTCTCTAGCCTGTAAGCACATTTTTAGTCTGCACGCCAAAAGAAGCTGAATACATAGAATACTGTTTGCTTGATCTTACAGTGACAATGGCGAGTAGATTACAGAAAGAGAGAGGGGGACAGATGCAGATAAGCAAAGCTCAGATCCACAAAAGAACTACACAAGAATAAGCCTGTAGCACTTTACCATTGAATACCTGCCTATTTTCCAGCTGACGCACATCGCCCTGGATTGAACTACACTTGATGCTTTGAAAAAAAGAATGACTAAATGGTTGGGTAGAGTGAGACCATCTTTTGAACTTAATAAAACCAAAACAAAAAAAAAATTGAAGTGAAGAAACGGCCATTTTAAGTTTGAGTGACCTTTTTCTCAGCCCGACAGACCAGAGCGTTTCGTTGGCCTCGATGTCGGAGCGGAGCGCGTTCCAGTAGTCGTAAAAGCGAGGAAAACAGGATTTGCTTTGCTGCTAAGCAAAGTATAGCCATCCATGCATCACTAGCAATGCACCGCGATGCTGTTCACATGTGCTGCCACCATCTTGGATTGTTTAGCCGAGGTCGACGGGGCCGCTTCGACTTTTTGCGTTGGATTTCTGACTTGAAGGGGCGTTTCAGTTAAAAATTCCAGCCAAGGACTCAGAAATTCCAACTTCCAACGTTCATGTGTTTAATATCAGATAAACTATGTTTTGTAAACGCTTGAAACATTGTCACACTTTGCATAATCAATAAACAGAAAACGCTGTTGTGTAATGCATCAAATGTGCCAACACTGAGCGCTTATTCACCACTTGATCAAATACAATAGGGGCCAGTGTTGCCAACTTAGCGACTTTGTCGCTATATTTAGCGAGTTTTCAGACCCCTTAGCGACTTTTTTCCTAAAAAAAAGTCGCTAAAAAAAGACATGAAAGCGCGTATCGCTTTTACTCTCAACAAGCAGCGGGTGCTGTAACGCAGTCAGTTCTTCTTCTACTCTTTTTACTCTTATGCTGTTTTGTGGATCACAAGGTTTAAAACTACTTATAAACACACACACACACAATGTAACTCCACCAGAGTGCCTATTTCGGGTCACTTTTGCCGGTCCAAGCCCAGGTAAAGGAGCAGGGTTGGAATTGTGACATTAAAAAAAACAATAATTGCTAAAAGAAATTTAATTTGTAGTTCTAAATAAACTCTAAATGCATTTAGGACGTTTTTTACTCACTTTGTCTCTTCCACGATGTTATTTCCCTCTCCAACAACATAGGTTACAATTAGATTAGCATGACCAATTATGCAAATGAGGCGATGACGTCATTTAGCGACTTCTAGCGACTTTTAGGACAACCAATAGCGATTTTCCTTACTGAGGAGTTGGCAACACTGATAGGGGCATCGGTGATGTGGAGCAGAGCATTCATTGTGTGCGGCTCCAGTTTGTAGTAGCTGGATCTCCTCCAAGCATGAGCTCTGTGTCACCTCTATGCTCCACCCAGACAGCAACACGCGTTTACATGACCGAGCCTGTTAGTACAAAATCTTAAGATTTACCTTGTAAAACTGGTCATATATTCCTTAATTCAGTAAACTTCCATGTATGCAAAGTTCCCTGAATTTTTCAAACCTCAGACAATATCAAATTCCCCCCCCGGCACAAGAGCTCTGTGATGGTTTTGCCACAGATACAAATGCAGTGTTTACCTCATGTAGTTAAAAGCATGAAGAGCAACGTTCAACAAAACAGTACACAGAGACTGGAAACAACCTCTCTGTGGTCAATCTTTCCACACTGCATCACTGGCACACAAAAAACTGCCTAACCGTATTCCAGATCATCCTTACAAGGAGAAACCCAGCTCAACCTAAATGCGGTGATATTCTAAGAGCAGTAAGGCTTTGAGATTTAAGAATCAAAGGATCAAACTCTAAGCTGTGCTTGGATTCAGAGTGGCTGATGATCCGACCTTAGCTCCTTAACGCCTGGTCTATCATATTGATATATGAGGTTTTTGGGAATTCCATTTTTTAATTCATCATAGAGATACGACATCATTCATCATCAGAGAGAATAAAAATCATCATCTCAGTATAAAAAATAATAATCACAATCTAAATATAAGGGCTCACAAATGTCAGCAGATTCCTGGAGGGAGATAGCTGAAACTACTGAAATGGATGTGAGGGAATGTACGAAGTGGAAAAACCTGAGGGACAATTACGCTCGCCACAAAAAAGAGCCGGGAACCTGGAGGGAAAAAAGTCCCAGCATTTTATTTTTTTCCGTCGCCACATATGAACAGGACCACAGGAACTAATGCACACACAAGCATAAATGTGGGCAACGATGTTTTTTCAGTTTCTTTTCTTTTATGTAATTGGCCTATTTAAAAATCATGTTATAAATGTTACACGTGTGCATGATACACCAAGCTTTCGCACATAGGTTTGTGTGGAGCTTATTTTTCTGGTGTGATGCTGATGTATTGTTTCACAATAGCACACAGCAGAAGTTTTGGATTCTGAGTGATGCTAGTTTTCTTTCTTAGTGTGAGTGCTTTTTCATTTCTGTGGCGCTGTGGCTTTCTGCTGGGACCAGACCTCCAGTCCCTATTGTGGCCAGAGGAGAGGATGTAGTAAATGTTGAGCGAGGATTCAGAGAGGAGTTAGGCTAGAAACATTTTCTGCTACCACTCTTTTCTCAGACACAAAAGTCTTAATTTATCTGTCTGACTGAAAACGTTAAGGCACATTATCTCCGCGCCAACAGAGCTTTTATTGAAGTTGTGACCAAATTGTCAATACGCCAAAGACTGATGATCTGTCACCAGACCAAGGCTATTTCCTGAGGCTGCTACTGCAGTGTTAGCCCGACTCCACCCTGCATAATGTGTTTTTACAGTTTTACAAAACGCCTTGCCACAGAGAAAAAGAAATCATTTGGTAATTTGGCAAAGAAATCATTTTCTTTTAAAGCAATGGTGGAAGCCGAGCTTATTTCCATGCTAAGGTGGATAATTGTAAAAACATGCCCCTTTGTCAGCATGATTCTGTATATTGGCCATTTGTCACCTGTCAAAACAACTTATCAAAACTGTCTGCCTAAATGAACTCTTAAAATAATGACTCTTGGTTTTTTTTGTGGACAAATGGGACTGTTTAGTCAGTGTGTGGACAGCTTTCTGCTGTATCTCTGTGTTCTTATATAGCACCTTTCTGCTCACCTTGAGGACTCAAAGCACTTTATGCAACATGTATCATTGACCCATTCACACACACACACACTCATACATGCTTTCTGTCTAACATGCACGAGTGTGAATGAGCAACTCGAGGTTCAGTATCTTGCTCAAGGATCCAGGAACTGAACCACCAATCTTCCAATTAGTGGATGACCTGCTCTACCTCCTGAGCCACAAAACTGCAGTTATTCAGTTTTTAGATTTGAATACAGCCAATCACTAGTGCTGCTATTAAGCTTTGTTTACTTTGATTTTGTTTCTTTTTTTTCTTCAGGAGACTTTAAAACAGAGGCTAGGCTGGTTAGAAGCGTAGGATAATAGAAAAAGTAGTTTAAAACACAGTGTGGGTGCAGTTTGAACCCACTTGCCTTTTAATTAAATGGTGGCTGTTATATGGGGTTTTGTGGCTTCCAAACCAAAGAAAATATTGCACTTGCCCTTTTGTTCAGGCGTTTTTGCAGGAACACAGATCTCCATAAAACAACCTGGGGGTGGTTTGTAAACTCTTGTTTAATATAAAAATTTTCAAATGCTGCCAACTGAAAAGAGCACAAGTATTGACAGGGTCCCCTTTCACAGATGATTGGAAGTTTTGTTGGCAAAGTCCTCCAACCATTTGTAGTACCATGCCTACTCATGGCTTGCGTAAGTGTTGCATCTGGTTAGTTAATCCTGGGAAAGGGAGACATTAATAGCATGATGCTTACATGGTAGATTTGGTGAGGCCAACTCCTGAAATGCTAGTCTGTGTGTGTGTGCATGCGTTTGTGTGTGTGTGTGTGGTTTCATAACTATAACCTCAAGCCGAATTGGGTTGGAAAAACTCATAAAGTTCAGTAACACTTACACCCAGGATAACTGAATCCAGATGATGCTCCTAATAAGAGCTTAAAACATGCTATTCAGAAAGTTGTTTTTTGACTTTCGTCTGTTTACAGCTGAACAAAAGTGTTGCAACACTGCATCAAAGACAATGATGTGGCTCCAGTACGTGTGGTTTGATGGAAGTTAAGAGAAAACAAGCTAATAACACTGCTGGAAACCCCCATCCTTTTTTTCTTTGCAGCAAGTCTGTTTTTTCATCCTCAAAAATCTGGGAGAAAAAAAAAGAGCATCAGTTTTATGTGTGTGTGTGCGTGCGTACATGTGTGAGTGTGTGTGTGTCAGCACGACCAGGACCAGATGACCCAATTTGACCTGACCCAGCCAGGTCTCATAAAAGCAGCGTTTAGGCCAGGAGGCCTGGAGACACAGCGCCACTTTTGTTGGTCTACTGAAGGTGTATTCCCCCCGGAGGCAGAATGAGGGGGCGGGGGTGTCGCTCATTAGAGAGAAAGAAACCAGTCCTTGGCTTGGGCACTCATTATTTCATAGTTTATTAGTGGAAATAAAGTAGTTTCTTTATTTTTATGTATGTTTTCTGCAACCGCTCTGCCCACTCCTCCCCCCCCCCCATACTGCCGTACCACAGTCTGCTCATTCTGTTATTAATGCCATTTGCAGTATGGCTCTAATTAACAGGACTCTGCTCACTTTTTACACATGGCCTGCCAGATGCTTGAAACTCCCTCATATGCCCCCCCCCCCCCTCTCTTTCCCTCTTTTCCTTTGTTTCCCTCTTTTTTCCATCTTTTTCCTCGGCTTTCGACACTTGATTTTTTCTTCTTCATCCCAATCCTTTTATACATCTGGCTTTCATAGTACTGATTTCACCCTTTGAAATCGATTGGTTAAAGAGTCAACTCGAAGTTGCTGCATCTGCGATAGGATTCTCTGTCCTATATTCACTACTTCATTCTTCAAGGTCAATTGCCGCTTTCAATGGCGCTTCGGCATGTGTGAACATTGTGTGTTTTCCACTGATTACTTGCCCATGAACATGATTAAAGTCAAAGAACATCTGTGCGCACTCGCCGCGGCAGCCTGCGTGTCCGTTCTTGACTGTCTCGCCGTGTCCTGCTTTCAGAGAGACATGCATATGCATAAGTTTTACAAAACGTGGCCATTCCACACCGCGCGTGTAATCCTGCACACTTTGTCCGACCTGTGTTTGACATTCTTTAATCGTCAAACACGAAACGGCTTTGTGAAAAACAGTTGCAGGGACTCTCCCTGACTGGTCCTCACAGTGAAGAAAAAACCACAGCAGAGCCAAGCAGTTACAGAAAATATGTCAATACGGGAAATATGACTTTTAAAACAACACTCACTGCGCTGACTTTGTGGCTTTGTGTGTACGTGTAATGTCTACTGTATGTGTGCGTTTGTGGGAGAAAGTGGACGTAAAAGACTTTTTTCCTCTAGTAATCGCACACTGTAGATTAGTTGAATAGTTGGTCCACCCTATTACTGTCAGTGACAGTGAGAAGCACTTTAGTGGTAACACGAATTAAAATCAGTAGCACTACGCTGTGTTTCCCTTTTTAAAGTTGTCAGATAAATCGTTCAGACCGCCACTTCCCGTGAATCTATAATCAGTAATAACAAAGTTAAACCATATTTTTAATACCTTTCACGTTTCTTTTACAAAAGTATTTAGTACCTCTTTATTCAATACTTTGTAGAGGCCCCTTTGGCAGCGGATGCAACTTTTGAGTGTTTTTGGTTTCTGCAAACTATGCGCACCTAAATTTGGGCAGTTTGTTCCGTTCCTCCTGCCAGATCCTCTGAGGCACCATCAGATTGGTTGGGAAGCATCAGTGAGTGCTTTGGCTGGGCTGCTGCTAAAGGACACTCAAACACTATCAGCCAACCTCTAAGTGACTCCAGGGTTGTTGAGGTTGTGTACTTTGGGTCGAAATTGAACTGAAAGGTGAGCTGTTTCCTAGTCTCACCTTGGAACAGGGTTTTCTTCAAGTGTCTTTCTGTATGTCCCTGCTGCTGAAAATAACCCACTCATAGCATGATGCTACAACCACCATGCTTCCCTCTAAAAGGCAGGGGTCACCGGTGGACCACGCACAGTCCACTTTGATCTGTAGATGACCTGAGCAGGAAAGAATCGCTCCCCTTTCCCATCTTCTGTCCAACTACTGTCATTACTAAAAAATACTTCTATTATAACACCAAAGAATTGTGTCATCATGGCTCATTGCAAACTTTCAAATGGGCATCATTAGACCTGGTTTTGGTCCACTGGCCATATGTTTGACACCTATGAGCCAGGTGAGGACCACACAGATAGTGTTTAGAGAGGTCAGTATTCACTCATCACGCTTTCTTTTCTTTTTTTCTCATAAATGCTGTTTAGCAAATACCAAGCTGGCTTCTCTCTGCCATAAAGACATGATTGATGGAGCACAATTGAAAAGGTTGTCCTTCCAGCAGCTTCTCTGCAGAGGCCGTCTGAAGGCCGTTAGTTTTCTGGCCACCTCTGGCAGAGAAGCCTTCTAGCTCAGTTACTTGGTTTGACCAGTTTGATCATATATGACTTTCCACACCTTTAAGAGTTCCTTGGATTTTGTACTGTGAACGATTAAAGCATACATCCAAAAGATGTGTGCCGCACAGCTTCCATGGCAGCTGCTATTTTTAGCTTGCTCCCGAGAAGTCCCCTTGACCACTTACACCGCGCAACTCTGCAATTTTCGTTCTTTCAAACTGATCCAAATTTAACATGAAGTAACATCGTTAGTGATGACAGCGCACTAGCTGACCAACCTTTTGTTCACACCTTTCTCTCTGTAGACATACAGACAGATAGATCGATCAAGACATGACTTGCTTTTGAAGACGAAGCGCTGATACATCCTCTTTGTTTTTTGTTGTTACTTAGAACTAAGTGTGCGTATCTGCTGAATCAGAGCGTTAGTCATACAGTTGTAGTTCAGTGTAGGACATTTGTAAATTCATAATTCTCTCACTGTGCCTCTCACCCACCCTGGGTGTTGGATTCCCATGCTGAAGCAGGCCCAAAACAACAAGACATTCTTTGGCCGAGCTGTATTTACCACAGCCCAACCACAAAGACTTAAGCTCCACCCACTCATGAAATCACGAAGGGGATGGGAGTCATAGAGTAAGATGATATGAGGGCTGCCCTAATTTAACTTTTTGGATGGGCCACAGTGTTAATCCTGAGAGATGGTTAAAGGTGAGAAAAGTTGCACTCATTGAGCACCTTTAAGGCAGTGGAGGAAAAGTGACTTTCTTTTGCTTTTTTCCGTTAAAATGTGAATGAGTAATTATGTGTGTGCATGTGTGTGTGTGTTCCTGTAAAGGGTTAACTTTACCCATGTTGTAGCTGGCCGCTCTCGGGCAGGCTGGCAGGAGTCAGGCTGGCAGGGGAAACAGAGAGACCCTTTATAGTACAGTTCTGCTGATTTAAATCATATGGCATTGCCTAAAATTATTGCACTACTTGGAAGACAGACAAAAAGAAGGATGAAAGTTTTGTACTCCCCTCTGCTTCAGCTCTCGCAACTGCTTCTTCGACACTTCTGTTTCCTTTTCTACGTCTTTCTCTAATTTGGCTTCGTGGTTGGAGTTTGCTTTTTAGGTATCTCAGGTTTGTGCTCAAAGTTAAAGATTTTTGAATGAATTGATGGGATTGTTAAAACTTTGGGTGAGTTTAAAGTTAATAGGCATATTTAGCCATTCTTTCTTCTCTTCTCTCCTTCTCTACAGAGTCTGGACCTGGCCAGGTTTTGGTTGCTTGCTTTCATCCCTCTTACCTCTCTGTGAGTGCAGACGGGCCCGCAGCTTTGAGGGGCTGAATGGCACTAGTCTGTTTCAAGCTCAGCAGAGGCTCCTGACGAGGAAGAAGAAACGGCATAAAAATTCTGAGAAACGTCATCTAAACCCCCACTGTACTTGTCACGATGGCGGCCAACAGAGAGCACCAATTGCGTCACATGACGGGTTACCCTCGTGCCATGTACCCCTTCACCTTTAACTCCATGCGTAGCCACTCCCCCTTTGACCTGCTGGCCAGTAGTCACCTTTTTGGCCGTTTTGGCGCAGACCTCCCCAAAGAGATGGCTGCATTGTGTAAGTATCAAAGTTTACTATAATTGTTATATGTTGCTCTGAAGATGTGTATTATTGGCAGTTTAAAGCAGTTCATGTGTCCATTATGTTTCTTTAAGCATTTTTTAAAATTGTTTGTATGAGAACCGTGATGTAACCGGTTACTTCACTTATCCTTAAAGCACCACATCATATCTAACTGTCTTAAAAATGCCACAGTGTCACATAATAACAACAGTTTAAACTAGTGTAAAGTTCAGTCAGGAGGCAAGAAATCAGAATCTCACACCCCTACACATGACAAGACAGTGTGTCCAATGTCTGTCTCCTGACCACTGCTTTTCACTGTAAGACATTAGAGACTCCACAGTTTTGTAAAAAAGTCTTTAGGGCCAATTTGAGGTTATAATAAGGCTTTAGATCATGCACTGCTGAAGAGAAAAGAAGAGAAGAGAGTTTTTTCTTGTTTTGTTTTTTAAAAAAAAAAAAATTTTTCCATGTGGTAAACCAGGCAGATGAGGGCAGGCTGGAAAAAGGGAAAAGAGTTTCTTACTTGATCCCTGAGTGAGCGGTGCTAGATCGAGAAAAAGTTCACTTTTTGAGTCACAGGGGGTGCTATTGCACTTCACTGTGACTCGATGACACAGAAAGTCGCTCGAAACGCTGAAATGTAAGGTTTGAACAAAGACAGATGCTAACCGTTGACTTAAAGGATGCAAAGCACTTAATCTGCTTCTTCTGCAACATACTTTTTGTTGAAAAGGACTTTTGTTATATCCACTTTTGTTATTAGTCACACATTAACAAGCCACAAATACTAAATCTGTGTTTTTGTTGATTAGAAAGCTAACCTTTACAATACACAAAAAAAATGTCTTACCTTAGTTTGATCTCTAATTGTCTGCAGAGCACGCTGCTCTATCCCTCTGTTTCAACACTGGAAAGCATTTATAGTTACAGTCTCAAATGCCCTGTCAGGCTGACATCAGGTTTATAAAACCCTGCTGAGCACACTTGTCAATCGGTGTGAGTTTGTGTCAGTGTGTGCACAGATGATGTGTTCACTGAGTTATCTGCTGATCTTTAGTCATTTTCTGGAGCCTCTCTCTACAAGAGGGAGATCTTCAGGCTAATGGCACTCAGGCTGTGATTACATCTTTGAGATGTCGCCTCTGGGACTGTAACAGATACACAGACAGAGACAGAAAGATTTAAGGGACAGCATGAAATATTCCAGATAGATGATTAGCGTCGCATGAAGCTCAGACAGACTGCCAGGTATGCACACTGTATGTAAATCAGTCAAATCGTTTTTGATATATTGGTATTTCAAATTTGTTTGCTAGTGTAGAAAAGACAGAGAAGAAAAGGTGTGAGAAAGATCCTGAATAAAATCTAGGATTACAGTTATGTGGCATTATCAGGACTCTATATGTCATTCCTTAGATTAGAGTTACGTGCACATATCTGTGGTCATTTTAACTTCTGTATAATTTACTACTTCAGCCTCTGTGTGCAAAGTGAAGATTAATATTATGATATATAATATTACATTGTTCAAATACAGTGTTGTGCAAAAATCTTGACTTATCCCTCATCTCTTTATATTTTGCTTGGAAAATGTGAAAGGGATATAAGGATATATAAGGAAAAACAGTTTGCACAGTTCTGACAGGGTTCAAAGTCAATATTTGGTATGACCACCTTTATTCTTCAACATGAATGCTCTTAGTCCAGCTTTCATGTGGTTTCTTTAAGAAACCTTCAGGAATAGTTCTCCAGGCTTTTTGAAGGACATTTCCTTAATGAAATGTCTTCTTGAAAGCCGTCCTTCCACTGAGACCATCTCTGATGAGGCTTCAGTGAACAGAAGATGGATCAGCTGAAAGGTCACGTGCATCTCTCAGATCCTGTGTAATGTCTTTGCTGGATTTTTTTCTATTTCTTAAGGACATGAGTTTCAGATTCTGTTCATTTTCTTTAGGTAGGTTTATCCATTTTTAAGGAGACACCACATTGCAATATGCCAAATTTCCCAAGGTGTATGTTATTGCTGGCATTTTCACGGTTTCAACTAAGGAAATGTGAATAAATGATGTGTTTTTGTGACAGGCTGCTAGTATCAAAGTGCCTTAAGATACAGTTTAAAATTGCTTCTAAGTTTCTGCTTTGTACGTTTAAGTTATGTGTCTTTTCAATGCTTGAATACATCATTGGCCAGTGTTAAGTGTCTTAACAAGCAGACAATAAAAATTCCTCTGAAATGTTCAGTTACAAGATCTGGAGAAAGAATTAGCAGCAAATGTCCACGGAAAAACTTTAAAACACCTTGAGAAAGCCTGGAGAGCTATTCCTCAAGATCACTTAAAAATGACAATAAAGTCTGGCTCCGTGGAAGCAAAATGTGAAGAAATGAATGACACGTGACTTTTTCGCAGTACTGTACATACTTGAAAATACAGAATTTTTAAAAAATGGCTGTAATTAATCTGCAACTGGTATAGTGATATTGTTGTCCAACCCCTCAAATTAAAGCAGAGCTTGTGCTCTTTAAGCCTATACGTGACTTGTCACGCCTGCAGTTAGTGCAAAACGCGGCGGCGCGATTTTTAACCGGTAGTAGGAAATTCGATCACATCAGTCCGGTTCTGGCTTCCTTGCATTGGCTTCCCATTGATTTTAGGGTTCGTTTTAAGGTCCTTTTATTGGTTTTTAAATCTTTAAATGGTCTGGCTCCTGTGTACTTATCTGACTTGCTGAAGCCACATGTTCCTCCTCGCTCACTCCGTTCAGCTGAGCAGCTGCTGCTGTCGGTCCCTAAGTCGCGGCTGAAATGCAGAGGAGACCGTGCCTTTTCAATTGCGGCTCCGATGCTCTGGAATAACCTTCCCCTCCAAATTAGACAAGCGTCATCAGTGCAGGTCTTTAAGTCCAGATTGAAAACCTATTTTTATTCCCTGGCTTTTAACTCTGTAGGAAACTGACACCTTCTTATTTATTTTTTTGTTTGTAATGATTTTATGGTATTTTTAATTTGGTTGTTGTTTTGATCTGTGTTGTTCAGCACTTTGGTCTGCCTGGTGTGTTCTTAAAGTGCTATACAAATAAACGATGATGATGATGATATATTTGCTATAACTGTAACTTTGATTTGTTTTGACACACAGTGTCCAAAAGTATTGAATCAAAATGTTTAGTAATGGCGCAACAAAGTAACACAGAATCATTTTAGTCAGAAAATCTGCTTTTGTCTCTACTGTTTTCTCTTATTAATAGATGGCAGAGACCTAAAACTGTACTGTAGGTTGTGGGTCAGCACCAAAGATTCAGGAATTACTGGTGTTTGTGTCTTTAACACATTCAACCCCGAGATATAAAACATGTATTTACAGAGCAGAGCATCATCAGCACAGTCATGATTCAATTTGAGGCAAAACTTAGGAAGTAGTATACTTCAAAGGAGGTGAGGAAAATAAAGAGATCACCTGTTCAGTCACCACCTACTCCCCTTTTCCTAACCATATGCACATCATTTGGGTTTTTGTGGAGCAGACTTTATATTTTTATAAAAGCACGAGAAGAAGAAGAACTCAGCTGATAAGCTAATGGCCTCAAGTTTGGCTCTCTATTCTCTCAAAAGTCAGAAATGCTGTTGGCCATGTCGAGGAAATTCTTGGTACGCAACGTTTATTTTAAAGGCAGCAAAAAGAGTTGTGCTTGAGTTCGCTCCAAGTCTTTGTGAAGCTCTCACTCTGGTATCGTCTCCTCTCTGTATTGTATTACAAACAAATCGGTGTCTTGGGGCCACGGGTAAAACAGTGTTGAAATGTAAATTTAACGTTTCCACAAAAGATAAAATGCAGAGGAACAAACACTGTAAAGTGCGTGAGTTTCATCATTTAAGTCAGTTTTAGAAGGACACAAAAAATACAAATCCATTCTGTAAACTTTTGTGCTTCACAGAGTTTCACTCGTGGGAAATTTCAGGTTTGTTTGTGCTTCACGTTATCTATATTCTATGTTCAGTGTGCTGACCACAAATATTAAGATGAGTAGAAGTCACATACTTACACTTAATGGTCATTTTGTTAGATACGTGTTTTTAGTTGCTCATTAATGCAAATATCTAATCAGCCAAACACATGACGGCAACGCAATTCATTTAGCCGTGCCGTGGTTGTTAGTGCCAGACTGGCTGTTCTGAGTGTTTCAGAAACTGCCGAGGTACTGGAATCTTCCCACATGAGCATCTCTGGGGTTTACAGAGAATGGTCTAAAAAAGGAAAAAATATCCAGTGAGTAGCAGTTTGTTAAAGGGCCTTGTTGATGTCAGCGGTCACAGGAGAATGGTAACTGCTTTGAGCTGATAGGGAGGCAACAGTAACTTAAGTAAGTGTTAGTTACAACCAAGGTATACAGAAGACCATGTCTGAATGCACACCATGTCAAACCTTGAAGCAGAATGGCTACAGAAGCAGAAGACCACACAAGGGTCAGCAAAAAACAGAAAACTGAGGTTCACCAAAACTGGACAGCAGAAGATCGGAAAAACATGTATTTTCTTGTCATACTTTTGGGTCAGTTCGCACTTCCACAGCCTACACGAGTATTCTTGCTGACCACGTTTGTCCCTTTATAACCACAGAGTTCCCATCTTCTGGTGGCTGCTTCCAACAGGATAACGTGCCACGTCACAAAGCTCCGATCATCTCAAACTGGTTTCTTGAATATGACATATGAGTTCACTGTACTCAAATAGCCTCCACAGTCGCCGGATCTCAATCCAACAGAATACAATGGGAAATGGGAGATTCACATCATAGATCCGCAGCCAATAAATGTTATTACACGGACCAAAATCTCTGAGGAATGTTTCCAGCACCTTGTTGAATCTGTGCCATGAAGAATTAAGGCAAGTCTTAAAAAGGGGGGGGACCTACCCCAGTACTAACAACGTGTAACTAATAAAGTGGCCACTGATTATATTTGTCCAGCGTTGTCATGGTTATTCCTCATCTGTGTTTGGTATACAAAGCAAGCGTGTGCTTGGTATTGCAGAAGGAATTCAGTTATCATCATTATAATTTGGGAAAGGCGTTGACACGTTTCTCCACCAAGTGAATAAATTGAAAACTAATTGCTTTAACTCTGCAGGTATCCCGTATATAAACAGAGTTTACTGTGGCTGCCTGCCAAGAAGGGTTTCAATAGGAAGAATAACAATGCAGCCAATAAGCCCTTTCTTTACCCTCAAGTGAGGCTACAATAAATTACTTATCTCCCGGTAGTGTAGTAAGTGAATCAAAAGTTTATAAAAAAATTTCTGTGGAAGTTTGAGCGGGATTTGCAAATTAATTCAATCCATGCCCTAATCAGTGTGAGTGGAAAACTGGACTTTGTTTCCTAATGAGATGAAACTCGGAACATCCCTGGAGTTGAAATTAGCGGATATCCACATCAAAAGACCCCTGCTGTGTGTTTAATCATGCTCTGAGTTCTCTCTTCTTCCCCTAATAGCTGGGCAAATTTGGCAAAACACACATGCGACTGATTTTGTCTGAGCCTTTCCTGCTCCTCCTGCTCCGGGTTTCCTAGAAGTTCTGTAAATACATTGCACGGTATCTGGATTTCACGTGGAATATCGATTGACGCCTCCTTTTGTTTTCTGGAGACAAAATTGGTTATGAAAGTCTCGCAGGGAAGTGGTGAACACAATGTACCTTCGTAATTTCTCTACTAGTAACATCTTGTTCTTTGTAATGTTTTGAATGTGTGTGTGTGTGTGTGTGTGTGTGTGTGCACACGTGCGCGCGTGTGTGATATTAGTAATTTGAACCTAATGGCTCAGAGTGAGGCTTGTGTTTTTTTTTTTGTGTCTGTCATCACAAGCACTCTGTTTAAGCACATACACACATAATTGTCTGTGTGTCAGAACACACACACACACACACACACACACACACACACACACACACACACACACACACATTTCCACTGCCACTCTGTAGGCTGCACATTCCAACACCCATGAATACCACAAACAGCAGTCTTGTGCTCCTTGCCTCACATTTGTGACTGTATTGGTGCGCTTACAGATGACCGCAGTGAGACTTTGTGCAAATAACTGTGGTTCAAGCAGGAGGAGGTGCCTGTGGAGAAATAGACAGAGAGAGAGAGGGAGAGAGGGGCCATTGTTCGGCGCTGTGTGTTTGTGTCAGACATGACGACAGGATGAATAGCCAAAGAACCTGATTGTGAATAGCTGTAATGCGACTCGGTCCTCTTACAAGTTGTGTGTGAGTGAGAGAAAAAGAGCAGGGACAGAGCTGAGCGGGGAGTCCTGTGTTTTAAGCTTCAAAGGCAAAGAGGGGCAATTTGCCGAGCCTAAAGAGCAGGCGTGAGCCCGTGTTTTGGTAAAATAGAAGGAAAATGATACAACTTCTTCGTCTTCTTTTTCCCTCCCTCTTTCGCATCCCCCCCTCGTTCATTTGTGTGCTTCTCTCCTCAAAGCAGCAACAGGGGGCAGGGTGCTGCAAGGCAGGGAGGGTAATTGTCTCAAGGTGTGGAGAGAGTTCAGCGGGCTTGTGCAGCTATGCTCCCCACAGTGCATCGTAGTGAGCGGGTGTGCGCTTGTGTGCACAGCTTGGCCAAAACCGAGGGGATGGCTAGAGGGGTAAGGGGCGAGATGAATATAAAAGTTAATCTGCTAAAACCGGCAGAGATTGTGTATGGTGTTTTCAAAATATTATATAAAGTTAAAAAAATGAGGAAGAATGGGTTCAGGATGTTGAGAGCAAAATAAACAAAAAAGCAGGGGGAAAACAAAGAAAGAAGAGAATTGTAATACGCGAGAGGAATATGAAGTGTTCAAAGCCACAGGCTGTTGGAAAGTCAGTGTGCAGGCGTGTACGCCTGCATGTGCACATGCGTGTGTGTGTATGAAGTGTGTGTGGGGGGGGTTAGAGCCCCAGTGGGGGTTTCTTCCAGAGTTCATCCCTCTTGAACGAGGGAAGGAAAGGGAGGAGGAGAGCGAGAGGAGGGAGGAGGGTGAGTGTGTCTCGTATACAAACTATCTAGACTTTGGGCCAGCGCGGTTCGCCTGCAGCTGAGCCGCACTTCGCCGCACTTCAAGCATCCAGCACGCTCGGGGAGGGAGGATGACTGAATCCATTTGAATCAACGCAGAAGATTTTAATTGCGGCTGCACGTGCAATGAATTAGTGGCAAAAGAGAAACCTTAAAAAGGCGGTCAAAACTTTGTGCAGCATGAGAAAGTTGGGGAGAAAAAAAGTGAATTATTTATGTATTGAACCATTTGAACCAAAAAAAAAGAGCCCATCAGGTTGCCGACCACGGATGGATTATTCATAAACTTTCGGGTGAAAAGTCGCTCTTTGTTGTCTGTGAGGCAGTATTTCATAAATCCATAAATTACACATGATCGGCTGATCGTGAGTTCTTATACAGGCTTTCTGGAAAGAATGACGTGATTTGGCACCAGCTGTTGGCAAAAGTGACACGATGTTTATTTGTGTTTAATTAATTGTGATTAGTTGCAACTGCCGGTCGTCGGTACACAGCAGACCATCTGCACATATGAAATTCCTTTCAATAATGACTCACTCATGTCTTGGATTCTATTTTTGTTCCTCCATATGTAATTACACAGTTATGTCCGTGTAACTTGAAAAAAATATTGGCATTTGATTTAGTAGGTTTCTTTTCTGCTGCATTCTTTCTATACAAATTTATAGAAAACAGAATTTAAAAAAAAATCACAGTAAATATTCCCAAAGCAACCTTTTGTAATAGGTTTTTAATTTTAGGGATATTACAGGCATTAAGTGTGTGTCTGGGGCCACGTCCCTGTGTTGCTGTGGGGTTTGAGAGCGCCGTGAAAACAAGCAAACAACAACGCTGTGCTTCACACTCTGCCAAGTAGGAGAAGATTTTTGTTTTTTAAAGTTTTTGCTAAAGTTGACCGAGATGTTTGCGAGAGAGGCTATTTCTTCCCTGCTGTGGTGAAACAAAAACAAAGTTAATGCGGAGAAAGGAGCTGGGGGGGGGGGGGGGGGGGGGCAGGAGAGGAGTGTTTGTTTTCATTCGTTGCATATGAATTATAAAGAGGTGAGTTTGAAAAGTTGAAGAAGAAAAGAGCCCAGGAGAGAGGGACTGTTGTGTGGCCAGTTGGGGAAAGCAGGTACACGCCTCCTCGTGTTGTTTTGTCCCTCCTCTTTCTTCTTCCTTAACCACACCCCCCTTTTTTCTCAGTACTGGGAGAGCCGCTCAGATAGTTGGCCGTGACTGCAGCGGAGTGTGAGAGGCCCAGAGAGCCAGCAAGAGGGGAACTGAGATCAGTTACAGCAGGGGAGGCGAGCAAGTGATCTGGGAGCAGAGGGGGTAGAAGCAGCTCGACTTGTAGAACGGTGATAAGGTGAAGAGGGGGGAAAAACTAAAACAGAAAGAGGGGAGTTTGTCCATGTAGAGGACTTTGGAAAGACAGGACAGCCAGGCAGAGGAGGGGGGCAGTGGCAGGGTCAAAGACAGGCAGATAGACAGACAGACAGGGAACACCTGGACCACTCAGGGCATTAAGTTACTTTGAGATTTCCTCAATAGCAAAGAAACATGTTCGACTGCATGGAGGCTCTGGGGCTGGCCCCTCGGCCCCTCTTCGATGTGTCCAGGCAAGGCTCATGCATGCTCAGCAAGGCCACCCCTTACTTCTCCGGGCTGGACCCTTTTGCCTGGGCTGGGACAAGCAGTGTTCAGTGTGAGTACTCTGTCCTGTCCGTCAGACTGTAAAAAAGAGCAGCTGTGTGTGTGTGTGTGTGTGTGTGTGTGTGTGTGTGTGTGTGTGTGTGTGTGTGTGTGTGTGTCCCAGCGTATGTGTGTGTTCTTATCAGAGCCCTGGTTTTGTTATCACGGAGCTCTCTCCACAGGAAGAGTCAGATTCCTTTCGATTATGTGTACCCATTCTCACCCTGCAGTGTGTTTGTTTATGTGCTTAGCGTGCTTTGTGAGTGTGAGCGAGTGAGTTGGGGAGTGTATTTATACATCAGGGTGTTTGTTTTCCTTATGAATGACTTCACATGATTGACAGCTCTTTCAAACAATGCAGGGACTTAACCCACCGATGTGTCCAGAAAACAACAAGCGCCAACGTCCGAGCCGAACGCTGCACTGACAGATCGAAGGCAAATGGGCCTCGAAATCACATGGTTGCAATCAGGCGAACAAACCCAAACACAGGGCCTCAGTTAGTTAGAAACGGATCATTTACAGAAGATAAATAAAGATAAGTAGGGAGACATATTTTATCAGAGAGGGGAGCTTTTTCACTTTTAAAAAGATTTGATCTGAGCGAGCACTGATGCAGGAGCAGTTAAAGAAAAATGTGAATTTTAGCAGCGTTCTGCAGAAATGAGAAGCACAGTTATTAAAAGATAGATGTTGGATGGCTTGACATGCTATCAGTCACTGTTTCTCAACTCCACAGGCTACACATTCTTTTGACGTTTGACCAAAAATTGCATCACACATTGAGGTACAATGCACTCACCACACAGTTACACAGTTATACAAATGCGGAAAAAATTTGCTTTATCTCATAAAATAACGAGGCCACCTTTTGTAAATGTCGCGGAGCCCATTTTCAGACTCTCAGATTACACTTGGCTGGGTGACTTGGAAAAAAACAAACGTTTATAGGAGCTCGACTTGAGGTGCAGTCGGGCGCGTCGCCGAGCTGAAACTTTTCTGACGCGATTTGAGATGTCCCCACCGAGCACCTTGAGCCTATTTATCTTCAGTAATTATTTAGATACCAGCGCATCAAACCCTGTCGAGCCCGCAGTGCTCGCTAATGATGATGGATGAGCAGTCAGGATGACAAACACCACAGCAGGGCCTGTTTCAACTCGCCGCGGAGCTTTGCCAGATGCCACACTGAAAGACAAATGTCCGCAAATGTTCATTAATCATCGTTATTTAACTGCATACAATGTATTTTTAGTTTCTTTAAGTTATACAGGCTGCTCGAACTAGCATCAGCCAAATCGTCTGGTAAAAACAGTGTGAAAGAACTAGAAGAGTGCTCACTTCAGCATCACTAACTGATTGATTCATTAATCGAGAGAAAATGATTGACAGTTTCTTTGACTGATTAATGTTTTGACTCACAGAGAAAGTGATTGCATGTATCTCATACAGTGTCATATTTATGCTCACTTGCTTATTATTTAATAAATTGTAGGTTTTGCTGTTTTTTGCATTTCTTGTTTTTTTCTGCAAGATTTTACATTTTGTATCATCTCAGTTGCAAAAATGGGTTCAGGAACCTGAGTTTGGGTTTTATTTTACTATTTTCCAAAGCCATGGCTCATTTCAACATCTCAGGATCTATTGTGAGTCTGACATGATTTTGATATTTTTTTCCTACTTTTCTATAAACTGGTGCATGGCATATCTTTAGAGCTGATTAGAAAGAGAACAAGTGAATGCTTTTTCTTGTTCAGCATTTCTTTGGGTGAACATGTTCTGTTGGACATTATGGCGCTAAATTCCTCAGGGCATTTTGGCCTCTCTGTCTTCTCTCTGGTGTGTGTGTGTGTGTGTGTGTGTGTGTGTGTGTGTGTGTGTGTGTGTGTGTGTGTGTGTGTGTGTGTGTGTAAGGGGGGTCATCTTTTCCTGCGTTTTTTTGCGAGGCAGTTCAGCACCTCTTTGCCTTCCTTTGTTTCAACGTCAGGAGGCATTAAATGGAGCGGGGACATGCCTGAGTCTGTCTGCTCTCTCTGTCACTGCCTCTTGTGCGGTGTGACATTTGCTTTTTTTTTTCCTCCTCTTTTGAAGATCTCCTTTTTCTTCCAGTAGTTGCGTGTTCTTCCCAGCAGTAAAGTGTGTTTATTCTTTTGCCCATACACGGATCAGCTTACGGGCCTCGTGTTGTGTAACCAAGAGCTTTTAATGATTCAATTACAATTATAAAAGGCCCAATTAAGAGATTAGGTGGTGTGTAAGGGGCATGGGGACTTAAAAGCGAAGCGGGGTGAGAGAGGAGTGGCAGGATGAAGTTAGATGTTGGGATTAAACCCACCGCTGCCCTTTGTGTCCTGGTGTTTAGAGCCTTGAGGGGAAACGGTCTTCTCTTCATTCAGTAGTAATCCCCGTTTTTGCTCGGCATCTTCTCCTCTTTGAGATCAGGCTCTTCAAAGCTGCTTTAACAACGGGCCATCGTATCATCACACTGAAGAAGCAAAGCTAACTATGATACAGCTGGAAGATGCTGTTATAGACAGACAAGAATTGTGCTTAAATCACGAGATAAAAAAGTTTTTATTGTGTGTTGTCTTTATTGGAGTAGAAGGACTTAGATATTTATGTTGGCTGTACTCACAGCAGTGTCACTTGTTTCTCATACAGTTTGGTAGTGTGTGTGAAGTAGTCTTTTTCTCTGGAGCTCAGCGTTCTGTCTCCACTGTTGCTTTTAGCAGGAAACAGAGCAGCTGATGTGTAAACACAAGTTCAGTATATGTGTGTATATGTATATCCGCTGGAAGAAAACGGATTCTTTTAATTGTGATGAACGTGTGCTGCAGTTTAATAATAACCTGACTACATCAGCTACATGTGTTGTGTTTATATATAGCTGATTGTTATCTAATATTTGTCAGTTCTTACTTTAAGTCGGGGGTGTCAAACATATGGCCCAGGGGCCACAATCGGTCTGGCAAAAACTCTAATCCAGGCAGCTGGACAGCTTTGGAAAATATGAAGGAGGGTATAAATAAGGGACTTTAAACTTTATTTTAAATTGTAGCTGTTTTTAGTATTTTGTTTTACAGCTAAAGCTAAAGAGCCATTTATGTTGCACCAAAGTAGTCAAATTATCATATAAAGAGTTTAATGACAGAAAAGTTCCTGATTTTCACTGTTTACTATAAAAATTTTAGTTATAAAAAAATGAATCAACCAAAACTTCTTGTTTGATAAATATGCGACAGTATGGGCAGTGTGCTTTTGCATTTGCTAAATTGCAGAAAAAAACTGAGATGTGCAGTTGAAAGTGCACTGCTTTCTCTTGGTTTAAAAGACATTTTAAGATAGAATTTCAGATATTAAATATTTGGTTTAATGACAGAAAGTGTTACTCATCCCCACTTAAGATCGGGCTTGTATGTGACCCATGATGTAAAATGAGTGTGACATTCCTGCTTTAGGCGATTTTATTGTGTTTCAGATTTTTTTTTAATATGACCACACATTTTTGTGTAGAATGGAGTGGCTACTAGTGGGTTAGGTTCAGATTACTTTCCCAGCTAGTAAAACAATATGCCAACTTTCCTTCCTTTAACAGAGTTGCCTCTCCCATCGCTTTCTCTGGTGAAATAAAATCAATGTATCCTGACAGATTATTTCATTGCTTTGACTCGTGTAAGTGCCCTAATAAGATTATATCTCCAGTCTGATTACTTTGAGTAATTAGGCAACAGTTTGCATGCAAATTTAGTGTTATTGCTTTTGATTTTGAAACCTCCAGACGTGGCAAATGTTAGGCGTGATTCATGTGGGGAAGGCTTATTATTTTTGCTGTAGTTTAATGAAAGCTTTGAATCCAGTTCTTCTGATTACTGATTGTTCCAGCTCGAGGCCAGCTTCTTGTGAGGTCCAGCGGAGTCATGCTCAAACTTGTCTCCAGTCGTGGCGTTCCAGCTTTCACCCCATTATCTCCGTGCCTAAATGATTCAGAATTATTAATGTCCTACAGTATTTCATTTCATTTACATTCTTTTACATCATTTACATTCACACTACCTAGTGCAAATCACTTGTTTTACTGGTGGGTGTAACATTCAGAAGTAAATCAGGTTGAACGGTATCACCGCATCATTAGGTCTTTGTATAGCAGCAGAACGTTTTCAGGACATTAAAACTTAGCAAATCAGATTAAGATAAGACTCAGATCTTATATTTTATATTATAAGAATACAAAATCTTACCACATTGCCATAGGGTCATGCAGTTTTAACTACCACACATGCATGTGCGTGCTAAGATTAGCAAAGGAGAATGTGTTTGAGAAACTGTGCTGGTCTCAGTTTTGCATTTAAGGTGCCCAACGGTGGAAGCCGACTGTGGAGTGAGATCCAAAAGCAGGGGAGGTGGGAAAATATAAAGCTTGGTTTATTGGGTGTTATTTAAAAAAAAAAAAAAGGAAGGGTGGGCCAAACGGGCCAAGCTTGAATTTAAACAACCTGCCCCGAAAATGCACCCCCCCCCCCACACACACACACACACAGCCACACACACACACACACACACACACACAAGACCACACACGCATACAGAGACCACAACAAATGATTACAGGACTGCTGTTTTCCAGGTTTTGTTCTGAAACCTTCCCTTGCGTTATTACTTTGTTGGCGTGAAGTGTGAGAAGTGCAGATTATCTTCTTTCGGGGCCATGTTTGTACTGAGGCTCTGGCACGCTTTACAACAGTGCAAGGGTTCGCGAGGATGGAGGGTTTGGTTTCTGTTTTTGTAAGCGAGTTTGTGCAAATGTGTGTGTGTGTGTGCCTTTGTGCACCGTTGCCTCTGTGTTTGCTTGTGTGCCTCCTTTTTAGTGTTTGGTGCAGTTTTTATGGAGCCATCTCCTGGACAGTAGCCTGGTTTTCACAGCCCTTCCTTTAAAAAGGCACTGCCAGTGACAGGAAGGACTCCTCCTCCTGCCAGGGCAGGAAGGCAGGAGAGGACACAGGGGGGAAGAGGGTTATTAGTGAGGGCCTCGGGAAGAGGAGGAGGGGGGCAATGGTATTGAACTTAGAACAGCTGATGAAAGGGATTGTCACTGAGATCTCACCCGTCTCCTCCCTGCTGTCGTGGTAATTACTTGCTCAGCATATTTGCGGTTGAACCCCCCTCCCCCAAATCTCCCCACCACCACCTCTGTTGCTGCTCTTAATACAGTTTAGTATGAAATACAGATAAAAAAAAAAAGTCATCAGTTTTGTGAGTTTTTTATGGACTGCGTTGCAACTATTTAATAATAAAGGACATTTATGGCAGCGTTTCCTCCCTCGCTCCCTCCTCTCGCCATGTTTGCGAGTGTTGTTGCACTCCAAGTCACACGGAAAACCATCGCTCACTGTCCAACTGACCCCTGGACTTGTGCAGCAGCCCACACACGCACACACATTCGCGTGTACATGCACATTCCACAGCACGCTGCTGAACATTTTGTTTGGCGAGAAGTTATGTAAAAGCTACATTTGTTATCGAAATTAAAAATTTCAACGGCTAGAGGAGAAAAAAATTGGTTTGGTTAGGTTACGAATTTGAATCTCCTGTAAACTGAGTCACTGTTTCGCTGAATTCCGATTTGGCTCACAAACAACAGTATAGGAATTATTAAAGTTTACACATGCTTTGCTTTACCTCCCATTTCAAGAAAGATGCGAGGCTCGCCGGAGCCCTCAGGACAAAGTCGGGTTCAATGAGACGTGTGATGGAGGCCGGCTGAGCCAGGCTGCAGGTCCTACAGGGCGTGTACCACACACAAGGAACGGCTGCAGTGTCACTTTTACTCTTTATGTGCGATTGTTTTTATTTAAGCTGCTTCAGCATGTGGTTACTTTGTTTTCATTTACATGTAGCTGTTAATACAGAATGGTTAGGGCAGAAATAAAATAAATACATGCATAAATACTTTATTGACCCCACAAAGGAAATTATTGTGGTACAGCAGGACAAACTGCAAAATAGAACAGTCTACAATAATCTGTTACAAGAAAATTGATCCCCTTAAAATTTAGCCAGTTGGCGCATTTTTTTATGTTTTCCAAAAAATTGAGTGCACAGAGGAAAAGCAGCGACCCCCCCCCCCCCCCCCCCCACACACACACACACACACACACATACACACAAATAAGTAAAAAGCTAATTATGAGTGGTGAAAAAGAAATTCCACAAACAAAGCAGTTGCTATTGTTGCAGTTTAACTCACATCTGAAGGATTTTATCACTTCCTGCTGTCAAATCTGTTCACTTAAACAGCTAAAACCCGATTAAGCCTTTCTTTTCCTTTTTCCCCTGTGTTTTTAAAGCCATGCTGGTCAGAAGATAGTTTGACAGTGTAGCTCTAGTAAACTTCTCAGGAGTGATATGTTGATTCCTGAGCTCTGACTCTCAGGCATCAGAGCTGATAAAGAAGAGCGGCTGCTGTTGTCTAAACAGAGATGTGCTGATCTGACAACAAACACTGAGGAAACAGGAAAGGAGGAAGATGGAAAAGACATGTGAAGGAGGAATATTGTAGTGTGACGCCGTCTGCAGAAGACAGGAGTCGAATTGTGTTGTAGCCTGGCTGTGAGTAGATGAAGTTTAGTTTAATGGCTCGCCGGTTCATGACGATAAGCTACAGCATGCCTATTCAACTACGAAGTTAGTTGGGCCAGATTTTCAAACCGAGGAATTTATCTGGGCCAGATATTTTTTTTGAAGCCAGTAAGCAGCAGATCATGATCAATTTCAAACCCACACAACTGTACTGAAAAACAAGTATTTTTTTATTCCTTTTCCCCTTAAATCTGGTGTGACCTCCACAAATGCACACCAAAAGGTCCATTTAAAAAAAAGGGAGCTATAACTAAACTATTTTTTGCACATTTGAAATAATAATAACAAAAAACATTTTGATAATTCCCTTTCAAATTAAAATAAATATTTCGCTGACCACTCACTTTTCCTGCCATGGATGGAGCCCCATCGGTCACAAGTATACAGACACGCTTCATATCCAGACCATTTTCCTCAAAAAGAGCTTAAATCTTCTCAAACATCATTTCGCCAGCTGTGTGTCCCTCTAACGGTAGTAAACCGAGCAATTTCCCATCCAAAAAACGGACATATACGCATAACTGTGCATTATCAGTTCTGTCTGTGATCTCCTGCTATAGACATTACATCAGTTTTCTTCAGGTCATCTAACAGCATTTCAAACTCGTCTGACGCCAGAACTTCAATTCTACGAATATTTGAACTGTCCTACAGGGGTACGTTTTTAATAGCAGATGTCACACTCACTTTTCACCGCATCCACCACGGCCAGCATGCAGTATTTCATTGTTTCAGAATCTGTGAAAGGCCTTTTCTTCTTCGCCAAGAAGCAAACACGAAGGGAAGATGCTGCAGCTCTCTCTTGGGCTGTACAGGATCCTCACCAAGGTAGTACAACTCCGGTTGTAAGATTATTAAACTCGGTAAAATGAATAAGTATTTGTCAGTCCAGGCAGGGTTAAACCGACAGTTTTCATTGTCAATTTTGCGCTTTTGGAGTGAGAAAGACATGCTGTTGTCGCATCATATATTACGATGATTGTTTAATATGTTTACATCACGGTGCCTTGTGGGTTAAATATTGCTAGGCTACTAGGAGTGTTGCATTCACAGTCTACACTACGCTGTAGGAATTTTTAATTTTTTAAAAATTAATTAATGAATTCATTTTTTGCGTTTTCTCTGTGTTTCTGCCAGGACCGCAGGCAGGGCCACTCGCAGGTTGCTTCTGGGCCGCATTTGGCCCGCGGGCCGCCATTTGAATAGGCTTGAGCTACAGTGTGAAATATGTCATATGACAGGTTATATTTATCGTTTTTGTTGCATGTGAATCTCTGTGTAGTAGTTGCGTTACAGCAGCTGATTAAGCTGATTCACACGAGGCGTGTCGTGCCTTTTGAGTCCAGCAGCGGAGCGGAGTGCTGATTGATGTTGTGACATACTCGGGGGTGAGTTGCAGGTTAAGAAGAGAGAGGGATTTTTTTTTCGTTTTCCCAAGCCGAAGCTCTGAGGCTGAGCTCAGTTCAGGGTGATGACAGCTGCCGACAGTTTTTGGCTCCTCTCCCTCTTTCTCCACGCCAGGTAAAACCCCCACTCCCCCTCCCTCTCTCGCCGCCTTCAGCCGAGCGTCTCTCGCCCTGTCTCCCTCCGTCATGTGTCTCTGAGTCACGTCCCTCCTCACCTGCTCTCACCACCTTCAGACACTGTCAGTCACTACCTCTCTCCTGGCGCCATATGCAGCTTCTCCGTTTCAATGGGAGCTGTTTTTCCACTGGTTCTCTCAGGGCCACTTTTACATCGACAGTGTTACTATATAAACAGAAAACAGCGATCGGGTTGCAGCACCACTCATCCAGCGCCGACTCCTTCACTTCCACCTCTCACACCTTTGCTCTAATAGCCCAAAATTGAACGCACACTATTACAAAAAACACCCAGAAACTCAAATTCTTGCATCTGTTGCTTTAGAAGTAATTATCTGCAGCCTTTTCTTTTGAGAGGAAAGCAAGTAGAAAGAGACTATTGTCACTAGTCTGGTTTTCTGACCTGGGTGAATACATATGAAATCATTTTTTACAAATACAATAGCTGCTATTGTGTGTCTGTCACAATCACCCCGAATCCCAAGTTGCTCTTTTTCTAGATTTTCCATTTAGTTTTGCATCGGAAGAAGAGAAGCAGCAAATCCATGCAGATGAAAAAGCTGGAAGCTGCACGTTGAGACGTTCTTAAAGTCACACAGAAGACAATGCAAAGTGAATCCTCATGTTTATTCATTGTTACTGTATGCAGTAGTGCAAAGCACCCGTCTTTTTTTTTTATCTCAAAATCCTTGTGTCTCCGTATACATTCATATTTGATATATTTATCCTTTATTTATCTGCCCATAAAAAGCAGGAACTAGGAACTTATTCATCACATATCAGAATCCAACCATTAACAACTATTGGCTGCTAATTTAAACATAATTTTTAAAACCCTTGTTTAGTGAGTAAGACATACAAACAATCAGTAATTTATACGTCCTGTTTTATTTCTGACTTACTGTTTTGCAGTGTAAACATAATACAATGTTTCATTCATTTTAGTTAATTTATGTATTACAGAACAAAGAAGTCGACAGCACAAAAAATCCCGCTTGTAAGCGTTCGAGTTTTTGGTACCTACCCCATTGTTTGTGGGTCTGCTGAAGCCACAACATCACTGGGTTTTAAAGACAATACAACCGTAACAGTTTCTTTAAAAAACACTTGCAGACTTTAGTAAGCCTATAATTTGTTACATTTTTTTTAAACTTTTTGTCTCCGCTGGTTTATGTTTCGTTGCTATTTATCGTTGAATGGAAAAATTTAGAAAGAAGGAAAATGGTAGTTGAGTCTACTTGGGCACTCAGACAACAGGAGAGCAGAAAGGAAGTGGAAAAAGAACAAACTGCAAGTGTTTTATGAAATTTTAAGACATTTTCCAAACAAATATCAGGAGACTGCCGAGGCCTCAAGACCTGATTTCTACTCGTGCCAGTAGAATCGTCTTCAGTTCAATTCGGTTTTATTAATATAGAATAGAATAGAATAGAATAGAATAGAATAGAATAATCCTTTAATTGTCCCACAAGGGGAAATTTGGTTGTAACAGCAGCCAAAAAGACACATATACAAACAAACAGTACACAGGACACGGAACAGAAACATACACAATTTTTCTTACACATTTACATTAAGGACAGTGGTTACTAGATACAGCATCAAATCAAAACAAGACTTCTTCCGGACAACTGATTCTTAACCCCATTACCTTTGTCTTTCCAAGTATCTCTCCTGCACTGTGACAGCTTTCTAAATATTCCTCTTGATAAGATCTCACTTCTCAGAACTAATGCTACAATGAACAATAATGAGTCACCCACTCTTACCTTAACGGCTGTTTTTCATAACTGTGAGCCCGTTTCACTTACCGCCCCAACAACATGTTATCATCCCCCCTCGTCTGTAAATGGTCCATTCATTTTAACGACTAAATACTTGTTTAGTCTCATAGAGGGTGCCAGCCTACTTTAAACATGCAATTGTATGCCTTCTCATTAAGAAAAGAAATCTTGACCTTCCTTATTCGTCAAACTTTAGATCAGTCTCTGCCTATACCTCTCTGTTAGTTTTGGAGAAAGAGGTTTTCCACGATATTGGTGAGGTTTTTCCTTTCTGGCTTTAAACTCCGTCACAACAGAGAATCTGCTCTTGTAAGTTTTTGATAACCACTTGTGTATTTCGGATGGTTCTGGTAATACCGCTGTGCTCACCAGTACATCCAATACAATCGATCTCATTTCTTAAACTATGCAAAAAAAACCCTGACGTGATTCACTTCTCACGCCTCTTTAACATCGAGCTGACATTATATCCCAAAGAAAGTTTTTTCGATCATAACTTCCAACTAAAGTTAAACGATTTCTTTCAATCAACACCGGAGAGAAAATCATTCGTGCCGTTATTGCATCTATTGCATTTTATGCTGTGTTTTCCTCTCGTTGGGTCCAAAATCTATGTGTAGTTTCACACACTAAGAGTTTAAAGCAGGTTGGGAACACACACAGAAAGTCCACAGCAAACCTTTTTCTTTCATTCTTTCATTTACAATTCCCACAAGTCTATCAGCCGTGAGTGCAGTGAATACAAATGTGCAGGGAGATGTGCAGAGTGTGCTCAAAGAAAATATGTTTTCACAATCTCTTCACATAAAAGAAGTCAAGATCACTGAGTACAAAGCTGAGAAAAAGTCATTGAATCTTTTTTTTTTTTAGTAAACAATAAAAAATCCGACACATCAGAGCAACACACAGAGGTGGAAAAAAATACTGCTTGCATCATTTGTGATCTTTTCTTTTTTAAGAAAAGGGACTAACGAGTCACAGCAGTGTGTGACGATACAGTGTGTTAAAGAGACCTGCAAACCTGTACTTATAAACAAGTTAACAGTAATAACAGTAATAATGTTGAACGATGAGATGCTGGTAGTGTGCAGTGATTCTGGTTGGTGTGCTTTGTATTTCCACGTCAGATTCATTGTGTTACTGAAAGAGACTCGTACACACTCGTCTACTGACTGATGACACACTTCCATATAACAGTGGCAAAACCAATGCAGAACATCACACCACCGCTCCAAATTCACCAGTGATTAATGGGCTAGGCACGCTGAGTGGTCACTTTTTAAATAACACCGTGTCGAACACATTCGTGAGCTCCTCTTGTTAGCAATACTTTCTTCAGTCAAGGTCAAAGTTAAATAGTCAGGATTTCATTTAACCACTCGGCCACTGGGAAGTTTCTGTCCTGAAGCTCACCTCCTTTCCCCCTCCTCTTTCTTTCTCTTTTCATTTTTTCCTCTACTTTTATTAGATTATTCCTTTTGTGCCTTTGCCCTTCTGTTTTTTGAAACCTCACCGCTCTTGTTAATGACAGAGCGGGGGTTCAGGTTGGGGTTGCAGTGTTTGGGGTTGGGGCAAGACATTTGGTTCAGTCCTGTGCTACCCATTGAAGGTGACAGGAGGGGCTGTGACTTTGGGTTTTTGACCCCAGATTCTTTATTTTTACTAGGAAGGGATCCAAGGATGGAGCTGTTGATGTGAATAGCTGCCCAAGGTGACTGGATCCCAATAAAGAGGCCGTCACCCTGGCTGGGGGCCTCCTTCCCATCCGAGACACAACGTTTATAGGCCTGCTTATGAGCCTGGGCTACTATTAAACCCTGTCCGGCCTGCACTGAGGAATTTAGGGCCAGGAAACAAGAGAGTGGGGGTGGGAATGGACAGAGAGAGGTGAAGTTGGGGTGAGTGAAGGTGAAAGTTGAAAGGCACGTTCGAAAGGAATCTGCTTGTTTCGTAGTCGTCGCCTTTAAATGCGTACCAGGCGTGTTGCGGTTTTTGCTCTCTGACTGCAGCGCGAGGAGGCGCGGCTGATTAAACGCGTCATTGTATCCATTTTGTATCATTTGGTTTGAGCGTTTTCACATGCGGCAGAGGAATGGCATTGCCTGGGGTCAGCATATGGTGTTATACAGTGTGCAGTTTTCTTTAGCGCGACAGTGAGAAGGAACATAAGGAGACAGCAGAGTCTCATAAACATCTCATCTCTGTTTGTTCACATGGGGCTAGGGACGACCTTTCAAATAAAAATGGGAGCTTACACACACTCGTACACACACACAAACACACAAAAAAATTCAGATGCCAGTCAAAAATTCAACAGTGGTATCTCACCTCCCCCCACACTCACCAGTAAATGGAAAAGCCAATCAAATCTCAGCTGCCAATCAGATTTTTATCAGCAGGGCCATCTGGCCATCAGCTAATTGTGTCTCTTTTAAGTCCCTGTCAGTCAGCAGTGCCACCCCTCCTCCCTTTTCTCTTAAAAATGTCTGCCTTTGAGCTTGCCTTCTGGCTCCGAGGGGTGGCCTGCATGGGGTTGGGGGGGGTTGTTTGCTGACCTTTCTGTTAATCACTTTGTATTAGCTTTCATCAAAGTTTCAAAGACTTTAAGAATAAATATAAACAAGATGCTTTGAATTCATAAGAGTACTCAACTGTTTCTCCATTCTGTGCTTTTTCCGCAGCCGTGGAGACCCAGAGCACCAGTTCGGAGGAGATGGTGCCAAGCTCTCCTTCGCCGCCTCCTCCTCCTCGTGTTTATAAGCCGTGCTTTGTGTGCCAGGACAAGTCATCTGGTTATCACTATGGAGTGAGCTCCTGTGAGGGCTGCAAGGTAAATGAAGTTGGAGATACATGAGGAGTTTACAGGACATGTGTAATGTGAACAGCTGAGGTCCCCTGAAAAGAGAGGCAGACAGATGTGCGCAGAGATGTGCTTGCTGTCGCTGAGCTGCCCTCTAGTGTATCCATACATAACTGCACATGATTAAAGCTACAAATGAACAGTGTGCTGCTGTTTGTGACAGGCAAATGGCTTCTTTTGGCTATAAGTAAATAAAACCTAAAAATGTCTTCAGAACTTGTTTGTTTCAAGTGAAACAAGATAACTGCTCCAGTGGTCTGATAACAATTGCTGCTCCACAGTGCTGTGCTGTTTGAGCCATTACTCTTGTGGTAGCTGTGGCTCAGGAGGTAGAGCAAGTCATCCACTAACTGGACAGTTGGTGGTTTGATCCCTGGCTGCTCCAGACTGCTTGCCTAAGTGTTTTTGGCAAGATACTGAATCCCAAGTTGTTCCCAATGTGTTAACCAGAGTGTGAAAGAACTTAGAGTCAGAACAAAAAAGTGCTTGTGGGAATGAAACATGTTGTTTAAAGAGCTTTGAGCGCTCAAATAGAATAGAAAACCAGTCCAGGTCCCATAGCACTATGTCACATGCAACTACATTTGGACAATTTATTTCTTTACCCTTGGCTACCTCTCACGGTTTCACACCCTGTAATCACTGCTTATTTTTTAACCAGCTATCGCAGGTTAAACACTTACCGTCACACTAACACATCCAGAATCACCTCAACTCAGTTCACCGACCTAGAGCCTTGTTGATGTGAGATGACTGATGCACCGCTCCACTGCCCACCTCCCCGTTGTATCAGCTAACTCATGTAGCCACTTACAGTATGAAGTTGGCTGGTTAATGCTTTAGGCTCTCCTGCTTTTTAATCCAAAGTACTTTTAACGCGGCTGGCTGCTGTGACACGGTGTTCATTTGTCGTGGGATTTTGTAACTTCTGATGGGCTTTAACAAAAAAGCAATCATGAAAAATACATGTGCCAGTTTTTCTTTCAGCGTCTACTTGGGATCGATATCTGCTATAGTTCTGTGACATCAGAAGATTAAATTATTTAGACAGTCTTTCCACTGATCCACTAAATAGTACCAAATCCTGACTAACAACAGTAGCTTTTTTAAGTTTTTTATGTATTTATCGTGTGGCATCCATGTCCAAGACATTTTCCTGTGTCTGTTTTAGGGTTTTTTCAGGCGCAGCATTCAAAAGAACATGGTGTATACGTGCCACAGAGACAAGAACTGTCAGATCAACAAAGTTACCCGCAACCGCTGCCAGTACTGTCGGCTGCAGAAGTGCTTTGAGGTCGGCATGTCCAAAGAAGGTAAGCGTCTCAGATATTACGGGCTGCCGGTGTGTCGCTATCGAGGAAAAAGCAAAAGGAGTTGTGTCTTTTCCTCATCTCGTGCACGTGTGTCCCGGTAGCGGTGCGTAACGACAGGAACAAAAAGAAGAAGGACGTGAAGGAGGAAGTGGTGCTGCCCGAGAACTACGAACTAAGTGGAGAACTGGAGGAGCTGGTCAACAAAGTCAGCAAAGCTCACCAAGAGACCTTCCCGTCTCTGTGCCAACTAGGAAAATACACCACAGTGAGTCTTTTTTTTAGCACATAATTGCACCCACTTCTCGACACTCGCGCTCCACTTAAGCTCACCGCTTTGCAGGAAGGACAAACACTATGTGGAGTTTGCACAGTCACACAGAAAGGAAAAAAAAAAGTGTCCCTCTTTCTCTCTCCCAGAATTCAAGTGCTGACCACAGAGTGCAGCTGGACTTGGGCCTATGGGATAAGTTCAGTGAGCTCTCCACTAAGTGTATTATAAAGATTGTGGAGTTTGCCAAGCGGCTACCAGGCTTCACTACGCTCACCATCGCTGACCAGATCACCCTCCTCAAATCTGCATGTCTGGACATCCTGGTACTAGCGCCACGTTCCTATTACTCCTCCCCTTTAATCGACTACACCTCCACATCCCTAAGCTATTCTCTATTTGTCACGTTGCTTTGTGATTCTGAACAGCTCCCGTGAAAAAATTTCAACGTGAACTTCCGTCTAGAAATTTCTGGTTTGTGCCTCATCATATTCTTCCCCTGCTTAGATGCTGAGGATATGCACTCGCTACACACCAGAGCAGGACACGATGACCTTCTCAGATGGCCTGACTCTAAACAGGACCCAGATGCATAACGCTGGCTTTGGCCCGCTCACAGACCTGGTGTTTGCCTTTGCCGGTCAGCTGCTGCCTTTGGAGATGGACGACACCGAGACGGGGTTGCTCAGCGCCATCTGTCTCATCTGCGGAGGTAAACTTGGATGATTGTTCGGCGTCTGTTTGCATCGTGTCCGCTTGCAGTCGTGGAATTATTGATGGAAAGAAATAGACATCAGTGTACGGTCACAGTTTAGCAGTCAGTCGGTAGCATAAAGGCTGTAACAGTGTCTCGCTTCTTGTCATTGTTTTGCTGTGTCCACTCTCTTCACTTCACTACTAGACCGTATGGACTTGGAAGAGCCGGAGAAGGTGGACAAGCTGCAGGAACCGCTGCTAGAGGCCCTGAAGATCTACACCCGACGCAGACGCCCGAACAAGCCTCACATGTTTCCCCGAATGCTGATGAAAGTCACAGACCTCAGGGGAATCAGCACCAAAGGTTAGCTTGTTTTTTTCATAGCACAACCACAGTTTGGAATAGATCTCAGTGTCAAAGCTCAACACGCATAAGTACTGAAATATCTTTTCAGATTTGTATTTTTTGCTCCGATTAGCTCAGGCTCAAAGCAGTTAGCGGTTAGGAAAAGACTGATGATGCTGGTCTCAAACTACGCTCCTATTGCTTGTTAGGCAACCACTTAAATAAAATAAATGTTGCCTCAAAGCAATTTCGTAACATTTAACAGACATTACTGTAAATTCATGCTTGGAAGAAAGGTCTGCCAGACAGCATATTTTAAATTACATGACTCCTGTCTGTTAGCATGTGACGGTCTTTGTTTCTTCATACCTACGAGTAAATAAATGTCCATGTGTGTGCAGGTGCAGAAAGAGCCATCACGCTAAAGACAGAGATCCCCGGCCCCATGCCTCCCCTGATCAGGGAGATGCTGGAGAACCCGGACTCCTTCGAGGACAGCAGCGACTCGGGTGACAGCGGCGCAGCTGCTCCCCCTGCCATTCAAGCCATCAAGCAAGAGGACAAGGCCACGTACGAGTCAGCCTTCGAGGAAGAAGAGGAGGAGGAAGAGGACGACTATTGGGACGAGGAGAAAGAGCGAGGGGCAGAAAGCGACGGAGAGGCGTGGGGGGAGGCGGCAGCGGGCGCGCAAAAGAAAGGCGTGACAGGGAAGACGCAGTGAGACAGAGAAAGAGAGACACAAGACGACACCGCTGCCTCGCACGGATTCGCCGAGCGCCGCCGCCGAGCAACGTCAGCTCGTAGAAACCTCACAGATTAAAGCTGTTAAAACGGCGTTTCGCACAGCACATATCCGTGTATACTGTACATACTGACTGAAAGGAAAATGTGTTCAATTCATAGTAGCAAGTGAGGAATTTGCAGACGCAAAAGCACTACATTTCAGTGGATTGATGAGGGCACAGTTAAAAAAGAAAATCAGTGCCAGAATGTTTAAAAGATATATATATATTAAAAAAAAAAGGTTTTGTCCGCACAAAGACAGGAAAAACAGTTGTTGAGAGACAAAAAAAGCACTCCTCCGCTATCTATTAAGGGCTATGCTTTGTATAAAATTGATGGTAAGAGTACATTGCAGCGACAGAACTCTTATGTGGCGTCCAGATGCCACAGATGTCTTCTCAGAATTACTTTTATTACTATTCAGAGATATGCTACTTATTTTTTCATTGTATGGTTTTTATAAGCATGTACACATTACTGTTTTGTCTTTTGTTTGTTTGTGGGACCTCGTGTTGCTTTTTTTTCTTGTGTATATTTTCACACTCAGTGCTCGCATCTGACTGGACATTTGTGCTTTTTATCGTATGCGTTAGTTTTATCGGACACAGTGAAGCAATAGCAGAAGAAAAGAGGAAAACAAAAAAGGAAAAAGAGCAATAGCTAAAGAGTCATGGGAGTCATGAGCAGGACTCAAACTCAAAGTGTGATCATTCAGGATTGGTGATTGGCTAATCTGAAAGAAATGCAAGAGGACTTCAGCTTTAATTCAAACCCGGGTGCTTGTGGGCCAAATAATAAAAATGTCAGAGAAATGCGGGAAAACATATCTCCAGTTGATCAGGGCCACGCTTCAGCTGTTTTTACAGTATTTCTTTTCTTTTCCATCAGACGTTCTTCTTTCACACAGGTTAGGAATCATTAAAACTTTCAGTACATGCACTCGTTCAAACAACCAGGTAAAGTTAAGCCATAAGATTTTCTTCCTGTTGTTTTAAGGCAAGCAAAGACTCCACCAAGCAAACACAACCATTAAAAGCCGTTTACATCACAGAAACCTCAGATGTGTGTGTGCGTGAGCGTGTCCCAATAAACAGGGTGCTGTAATAGACACGTTACATCACTGCCATCATCCACAGGAGTGAGTGTCCAATTATCAGCATCTGTAAATGTGTATAAAATGGATTTTGCAACTAAAAAAACAAACAAACAAAAAACCATACAAATATTAGATATTTTTTTCTTTAGGTTGGAGAAATCCCTCGCACGTACACTTGTTTTGGGACTGCTCGAGTTCTGGCCAACAACCGTCCGACACAAACAGGCACTGAGTGACTGAGTGGGGCTCTCGTGTGCGCTATGTTGATAAAGACAGAAGGCGTGTTAAATAAGAAAGGCCCACCAAGTTTGCTCCTAAATTTGGTAATTTTGCTGTTTTATTGTGAAAACCTTAGAACCAAACAACCGTGGGAAAGGACAGAACACACCTTGGACACGATCAGCCCGACTCAAACTGTTCAGTATTTAAAAGTATTTCATATAACCATGATAGTTTGGAACAGGTTTTTTCCTTCTTTTATTTGTTTTAAAACCTTGTTAGTTTTTTCTGGATTTGAGCTGGTGCAGTTTAAAAAGAGCTCTACACACACGTACGGCATTTAAAAAAGATCAAATATGGATTTTACGTTACATTTGGACAAAACATTTACAATGCTTACCGCTTTTATTAAGGTCGTTGTCTCTATCGTGTTCAGGGATTCAGGTTCCTCATGAGTTTTAATTCAACTTGACTTGTATCAAAATAGCTTTGATGGCTCTGACATCCATGCACTCACACACACACACACGGAAATCCAAAAACTGGGTTGATATGTTCTTGTTTTTACATTTTTATGAGAAGTCAATACTATATTTTGCTGTTTGGGGGCTCGTGATTTGTTATTTGTTGTTTCTTGTATTTTGATAAATGCTCTTTTTGTTCTCAGACCTTATAGCGTCTCCACTTGTCATCTTCTTTGAAATCCCTTTACACATCTTTGAACCAAGCAGCCACTCATCTTTTAACACTCACATACTTCAGTGTGACCCAGGCCAAGAATCCCCGATAATAAGTGTCTGACATTAATAAATGGACGACTATTTTTCCGCATGCTATCGCACAATATCATGTCCTGTTTCGCTTGAGACATGAAAACATAACAGCCACAATGATTTAAGTATGTTCTAATCTGTTATTGTCAAGATTAATGCAACATTTAAAAAAATGCTTGTCATAAACTAGTCTGTGCATTGAAAGCAGCGGTAGGAAATGTTGCATCTGCAGGACTGGTATATGTTTTTCCTGCACACACTGAAGTGGCAGTTCAGGCTCTTTAATGACCTGATGACTTCCCACAACTCCTCTTTTAATCTAGTTTGGCTTTCACTTTAATCTCACCTCAGAATACTACCTCAGAAACTACTAAGTTTTATTAAGGTATTAGGAAGTGCTTAAGTCGTCATTTACATGGCATTATAATATATAATTATTATGATTATTATTAGCAGTGATGTGGTAGCAATGAAGGCTGTATATAGCTACACAACTATCATTGCTGTACATGGTGTAACAGTAACACATGGATAAACATCTGTATTTATCAAAGACATACTAAGGAGAAGTAATGATAAATGATGAATTAAGTGCTTACTAATACTTATACTTAATACTGTGACACTATTATAAAGTGCTACCTTGAAATCTATCTGAAGAGATACGGGTCAAATATGACCTGGAACAGCATCGGTGTACAACCATTTCTGAACAATGGTATTAAATTTTCAAAGAACATTTTTGCACATTTCTGGGTCACTTTAGGAAAAATCATCAAATGTCACGGTGAAATAATGACGTTTAGGCACAGCACTCACCTGGTAGTCATTATTATGTTTTATTAAAGAGCACCATTGAATAACAAACTTTTACCTGAACTGCACCAAACGAGCCAGGAGCAAAGCATTTCGCACTTGACTGTGACCCACACCCACACACTTGACACACTTTGTGCAGTCGCACTCACATGCAGAGCCCGGGGGGTGGGGGGCTATGTGTGCAACTGATATCTCATAACAGCTGTGACACAGACACCTAATAATGAAATAAAAGTTCAAAAATATGAATCTTCATCTAAAAGTTCGGAAAGCAAAAATTCAATTTGCACTTAAAATTCATCCTGAGTGTCACTTAAGTTTGAATCAGAATTAAAACCACAAACAGCATAAAACAACGGCGAAAATTAGCCCACTTAAGACTTGCAAATTCCTAAAAGACACTCTTGAGGTAAAAGCACAATACCCTTTGTGACGGGGACTTTATATAGGTCTCAAGTGTTCTTATGACCCATATAAAATAATACCGCAGTGGTACACGGGAAACCTGCCATCCATCCCTGTGTTACCACATGGGGGAGTCAGCCAGCTCACTGCAGAGGCAAAGAGAGTTGAAAGTTTTAAGCAAAGGTAAATAATTCCACAGTTCTCCTTCTCGCTTAGCATGACCGTCCTATTATTTTATTCAGTCTTATTTTCAGCTGTGGCGGAGAAAAGAGGGCGTGTGAAGTGTAACTGCTGGAAAGCCAGCCGTGTCACCTGAAGACGGGGTTGATGAGCTCTGGTAGGATCAGTTTCTTTCTTTCAGCAGCGGAGGGTTCACGCTGCTCCCTTTCCTCATCCTGGTTCAACAGACAGAGGCAGAAATGCAGGTGAACTGTGGGTTTGTATCCACCCAGAACACTTGGACACTTGGGTTTCAAAACGGAAATATAGTGTGGTACTCATTTTACTTTCATCTTATTTTCTGTGGTGTAAAAGAGCTCTGAGAAATAGTCTTTAATGAGCAATTAGTACCCAGTAGAGCGCAGTAGATGAAATAAATCGAATCAGCATTTGAAGAGATCATCATTTGCCTTTTTAAAACTGCTAGTTTAGGATTTAGTGAGGGTCAAATAATCTGGTGCAGGAGAAAATAGTTCTTCATGACTCTGACTGTATGCAACAACTGAAAGGCCTCAAACGTTTGCGCTGTACTAATAATCCGTATCAAATATCATCTACATTATACTGCAAAATGCAGTTATTTGTTGGAAACCACTTCAAATATGAGGAAGTTGTCTATAAGGAATTGAAATAAGCTCATTACACAAGCCAAAAATGATTAAATGGATTAGTTAGGAGACATGTTGTGACGATGGGGGCTCTCAGATGATACATCTGGTGCTTTTGTCTAATGTGACTTTAGACACATTAGACTTTGTCTAAAGTCTAAGACTTTAGTAGTTGGTTTCCAACAGGCAGCATTAAACTCACCTGTGAAACAGAAATTGCAGACTAATTTGGCCAACTAGTCAAATATTTCCCTACCTAGGTGTATCAGTCCTGGGTTTACCTGTGTGTCAGAGGCTGGTGTGTCTTCTTCCTCGCTCTGGATCTGTATCTCAGGAGGGATCTCAGCTCTGTCGGGCTGCTTCAGGTCATTGGACGAGGAAACAGGTGCAAAGACTGACCTGGAGGAAGCTGAGGAAGCACTCTCATCACTCGCAGGGGTAGAGCCAGGAGCTGTACGAACCAGCACTGAGTCTTTACCTTAGTTTTCATTACAGTTCAATGAAATAGCAGCGTGGCATGCAAAAAGATCTTTTTACTCACATATGCACGTGGGAGCTGTACTGCTTGCTTCATCTACTGACACAATCCCTAATCTCTGCTCTAACTGATGGATGCAGTTCACCAAATCCTGCAAGGTTCAAATTACAAAAACACAGATTTGATCGGGAAATGAAGGTGATGAGAATGAATACCTAAACTAATCAGCAGTCGCTCTCTAAAATGTGTAACTGAGCTTGGGGGAAAAACACATTTTGCTGTGTTCTGTTGCAGTTTAATTCATGCCTATCCTGTGAAGAGCAGAGCCAAAGCGCAGGGTTTAGTGTCCCTATACTGTTTCTTGTGGTAGATTAAAGAATCGTGAGCTGTGCTGTTGATCCGGTGTTGAATCCTTGCCTGGTTTTGAAGCTGTTCCTCCTCCCTTTCTTTCTGGACCTTTCTCAAACTGGTCCTCAGCTCCTGCAGCTCACGCTTCGCCTCACCCAGCAGCACCTACAGGGGGCAGCAACATTTATACTCAGACCGCCTGAACGCCCACCAATCTGAAGGGTCTTCTCGTCTTCCCTGCTGTTCATCACATGTTGTCGTGTTCATGGAAGCTTTTCTATTTGTGCCAGTATGTGAGTAATGAAAGAAGTCTGGCACAGCTCTCTGTACTGTAAGTTGAGCATCTCATGATGCAGAATTGCGGCACATAAGCAGTTATATTTAGAGCTGAACGGCGATTGCGATGTGCTTTGAGTTTCTTACTTTATTGTAGTCTTTCTCTCTCCCGAGCTGCACTTCTAGTTTCTCCCTCTCCATCCTCTCCTCCTGGAGCCACTCTTCCTTCTTCTGCACCTCGCAGGCAAGATCTTGCAGCTTCTTTTTGTCAGTCTGCACAAAAACATGAAAACAGTTTCGTTTTTTTGTTGTTTCTTCTGGCTTTTTTTGTTGTTGTTTTTTACTTTGATGCATATTCTGCATCCTCACTTCTGCTGCATGTCTGTATGCCTCTCTCTCCAAAGCCCAGTTGGCCCTCTCCTCCCTCAGGAGGAGGTTCTCCTCAGACAGCTGCAGAGTGAGCTGGGCCACTTGGAGTCGGGCTTGGTGCAGGTCAGTGTGGGTGTGACCCTGTCGGGTGCTCAGGTCCCTCAGCTCCCTACGCAGGCCTTCTGCCACGTGGTCGCTGGCCTCGAGACGTTCCTGGAGCAGTCGTGCCTCGGCCAGAGCATCCTCATTTTCCATCTTCGGGGAGTCAAGGAGCATGAAGAGAAACAATGTGGGAGAATATGCCAGAAGAAAAGACAGGAAAACATCTGATTCTCGTCTGTTTTTAGTGAGATGACGGGTTATTGTGTTATAGAGTGACAAGCTTCACAGCAGTTAACCTGCAGAGACTTCCTCTTCTCCTCATCGTGCTTCATTTGACAGGACATTTTCTTCACTCTTTCTTTCAGCCTGTGGTAAAAAATAAATAAATTCACTTTTCAGGCCAAAGTGGCTGGAGAGTGACTCAGCTGACATGTGTTGCGAGGGCTTGCCTTTCCAGTTCCCTGTTTTGCTCTTTCTCTCGCTCAGCCAGAATCTCGACATCCTCCTCCAGGTCTTTGATGCGCTGCTCTCTTTCAGCTTTTTCAGTCGCAAGTTTACTCAGCTCAGAGGCCAGACTTTCTTGACTGTATTTCGCATCCTTTCAGTTGCATGGAGAGAAAAGAGAATACATTTTTTCATCAATTTTCAATGATCAGCTATCAGTGCACCACTGGTGATCAGTGTGCACCTCGTGTTTTACCTCGATTGTCTTCAGCATCTCGTGGCTGTGTCTCAGGTTGTCTCTGAGCTCCATGATCTCCTCCTTCATTGCTTCTCTTTCATATTCCCATTCACTTCTTGCTTTTCTGCTGTTTTCTTTCTCATTCTCCGTCTCCTTTTTCGCTACATCCAACGCTTGCTGCAGACCTCCTTGCGTTTTTAAGCACTCCTCCAGCCGACTCTGTGGACAACACAGAAAGAAATGACGAAGCATTTTCAGGCATATTTCTAATTCCTGTGTCAAAGATAATAAAAAGAAATAAACATTTTCTCTTCCAACCTGCAGCAGCTGAGCTCTGGGAATGACTAAGAGCAGCTCTTCTTCTCCATCCTCTGCATCTTCTTCTTCTTTCAGGGTCTCAAGCTCCTCCAGCGGCTTGGGTGCACAGAAAGTGAAGGGACGACTACGGGCACACACCTCTCCTATCTTGTCCACATACACAAATTGGTACTCTACAGTACCGGGGCGGGGCAGGTATGATGCTGTATCAAGAAGACATTTCTTATTATCCTCTAGTGCCTAAAATTAGCTGTCAGTTACTGTCAGTTACAGTTACGATAATGCAAAATAAGGCCCAAATACAAAAAAACTAAACTAGTGCAGTACAATCTCATTATAAGCTCCTAATGCTTTGCATAAATTTGTTTTATTTGATCACAGTGAAAACATTAAAAACAACAGCTAATCTTCTATGAAAGTGCACAGCAGCATCTTTTTTTTACCGCCGTGGTATCACTTTGCTGTGGTGATGCAGCAGTGCACTCTGAGGTGTGTCTGTTACACAGGCCTAGAGCTCGGTCAGCAGACTGCCTGGAAACCCCAAATCCTTCCAGCAACTGCTGAACAACTGAAATTAAAACTTTCATTCTCTACATAGCTGGCAACAGGGAAAGCAGGTTGTTTTCCCCCAGGGTGTCAGGGACCACTGACGGGCGTAGTTGACTGTAGTTTAAGACATCACTGCTGGGTGCGACACAGAGACAGACTGCATATGAGAGGTGGACATAACCACTTTGACGTCCACATTTTGGGTTTTATCTGTCTGTTTATTTATTTGTTTGTCTATAGGTAGAAAACAAGCAAAGGGTGGGACTGATTTAGAAACTGATATTTCAGACATAACTTTTCAACTACACCCTAAATGATCTTTTTTCACCATCCTGTGTTACAATTAAGAATATAAACCTATCTGGATACTGCATACTGAGACGTCTACAAAATAGTTTTTCTTTGGTGAATCCAAAGTCTCCCCCTGCTGGCTATTAGAAAGAATGCAGGTTTAAAGAGGACCCGTTATGCTTTTCCTCGTTCTCTGTCATACATAAACAGTGGTGGATATTAAAGTTTCAGATTTTTATGTCTGTGGTTGTATAGTAATCACTCTGAGATGAAATGATGTCAAAGTGAAGGGATATCTATCGTATTCATTTTTTGAGGCACACAGTTTTGGAGTTTAGTCGTTGTGCTCATGAGGGGCAGCCAATGAAAAGGAGCTAAAAAGGCTTATTTCAGACAGATGCTGAACTGAGGTGCTGCATCAGAGCCAGGTCTAACATCAATAAAGTTTATTATGAAATATGAATCTATGCTTACAGGAACAAACAAACACACAGTATTTATCAAATGTGCAACCAGGGAGGACAGGGCAATTTCAGCCAGACAAACAAACAACAACAACAACAAAACAGACCATTAACCATCAGGAGCGTTTATGACAGTTCTTACCCTGGAAAACTGCACAGAAGTCAACACTGGTTCCCTCTGTGTAGCCTTCAGGAACAGTAGCCCATGTGTATGTGTAATACTGTTTGACTGAAGTCCATCCCATCTATAATAGGATAAACATACTCTATGTCATAAAGCACACAATGTGACTACCACGATGCAACACATGGGACGGTGCTGTAGTTGGTGACCATACCTCAAAAATTCCTATCCAGTCACTATTGCTCCACTGATGGTCTGAGGTCAGACTGTAGTGGCACTCCACCCTGGTTTGGGGGAAGTACACTTGCCCCACATTTCGAAACACCACCCTGGGCTGTTTGTCCATGACGATAGGAAGCTTTGCTGTTAAAGAAGAAAACATGCGAACAGCTGATGAAAGATGATAGCAGCATCGGTCCAGGAATGCAGCATGGTCATAACAGCAGTGACCTACGGCTCATCAGCTTGTTTACCTACTGAGGAGTTACATTATGCCATATAGCCTACAAAATAAACAGAGACCGAGAGATCTGGTTGTATCTCTTTGTCGTCACATATAAGAATGACCACTCTATTTAAAGACTAATGGAAAGTCTTTCAAATTTGTTTTTATTTATAAAAAGTCAGTTAGCTAATAGCTTTATACTAAAACATTTTTTAATATATTTAATTCCAAAAAAACATAAATATCATATAATAATGGTACACATAATAACATAACAAATAAAGCTTTTACAGAAATGTAAAAAACAAACAAATTATAATCAATCTTCCCTCATGTCTGCAGGCGAGACATTCAGCTAACAACTCAACTCGTTCCCATTGTTAACAAGTCAACAGGTCAATCTTGGCCTAAATGCTGAAACTCAGTGATGTTAATCTTACCTGAGTCTTCTGAAATGAACTCGATGGCTCTGCTACCTCATGCGGGACAGGAGCTGTGCATCAGTCTGTCGATACTGATGAGCAGGTGCAAGACTTTCACAACATCTCTTGAACCATGTGCAACCAGAGTAAAATTAGTGACACTCGCTGAGTCGCGGGAGATGCAGTTCATGAGTACACAGCTTCTCAACTGACACGGTGGAGCTGCGGACTTCAACTCCCATTACAATCACAGGACACGAGATCCTCTGCCTGGTGTTACTGCTGATTGCAGTTCTCAGTAGTGGCACGGGTGGGGGTGAGGAAATCATCAGAGCTTCACATTTATGTTAATAACAACTTCAGCGCACCCACCAGCCAGAAACCAGCAAGAAGCATAAAACCAGCAGTATCACAGCAAAGAGATTCTTTTTTTGTTTTGTTTTTAATATGGAAAATGAGGATATTCTGCACTTATTTCAATCTGATCTGATAATCCCGAACCAGTGATAAACACATCGTATCCAAGTTTGTTTTTTTAAGCAAAGACTGCAAATCTAATATCGTGTACCTTTCCCCCCCTGTGATTGTGTAAGAATCATGTCCCCACTCTGAACACTTGATGGCAGTGTAGCTTCGGCACAAAGCCAAGAGAGTTGCATTTGTTAACACGAAGTACTAACTGAGTAGGTTTCATGTGAGCACTTAATTCACACTTTCTCATGGTGGAAAAGTCTTTATGTAAAGAAAAACTATATAACGCAGAGAGGCTCTTGTGGGATGTTTTCCTATTGCCGTCAAATAATTTGATTTTAATTTTTAATATTATCCCTGCTGAGTCAGCATACCTGTAGGTATGATTTATTCTTCTAAAAAAAGAAAAAAGAAAAAAAAGCTGCAGTTCATAAATTTGCATTTAGGTTGAAAAAAAAAAATTCCATCTCGTCTCTTTCATGTATGTAATTCAGGTTCAGCCCTGCCAAAGGTTTCTTCCTGTTAAAGGGGAGTTTTCCTTCCCACTGTCACCAAAGTGCTTGCTCATGGGGGGGCGGGGTCATCTGATTCTTTTTAGAGCTATATTTTACATGTCAGTGTGGTCATACTGATAATAGTGCTTTCAACAATTATTCTTTTTATGATTTATCCCTGGGTTTCCCCAGTTTTCCTCTATATTTCTCTGTGGCCATAAAAGCGGAGAACTTTCATTAACTCAGTATTTCAGTTAATGACAGATTACTTTCACAACTGGCATATGTTTCAACAACCTGCTCCCTGCTAAACATATGCCTTAACTGGCAGTATAACTTCATGTTTGCAGCATCAGATTTGATCAGCCAGTATTTATTTCAACAGTAAAACAAAATTAAAAAAATAGTAAAATAAAAACAAAACTGAAACTGGAAAGTCAGTGTGCACACCCATAAAATACCAAGCTAAACGAAAATTTAAAATAGAGCTATAAAACGTGTCATAAAGAGCATCACAGATTGATTCTGCTCATGTAATTATCACTATATGAATATATTTTTTGTGCAACATGACAATAAGCTGTCTGTGCTGCCAGCTAAATTTATTTTGACTTTCACTAAATTCTGGTCTTTTCTAGTCCGATCTAATTTTGTGACCCTCGTTGATATTAACACAGCAACACTGTCCTTTTATAGGAAAGTCATCGGTCACATCTTAATTAGCTGATTAATATAAGGCCACATGAACTTTAATTGTAGGGTTCAGTTGTACATGTAGCACTTGTCATACGCACAAAGAAAAATACAATATTGAATATACACATACACCCTGAGCACCGTACAGTCATTAGTGTAGAAATATTTCTGGCTCCGTATTTTAAAGCCATGCTGCAGCCTCTGATCACAGCAGGAGTCTCGTCTTGAAGTAATGCAGACAGACCTTTAGAGAAGAAAAAGCAGTTGCAGAGCAGATGTGTTTACAGCATTTGTGGTAACAGATGTGGAAAAGCAGTAGTGTTACAGGTTCTCCTTGGAGCTACCAGCATGTGTTTGGACACACAGATGGCGCCATGAAGAGGTGAGTGAGTGTGCCCTTCTCAACAGTGCACCAAACCATCTGTGAACTGAAAGATACACAGGAATGCCACACATCCTCATCTGGTGTTGGAGTGAATAGATTAATCATGACTGATTGGTGCAAGTTTTAATTAGAAGGGATAGAACACCAAGTTCCTGCAGTTTGGCTTTAGCTACATCCTCCCAGCCCTTATTAGCCAGCGGGTTCCTGGGCGATGGATGCATGATGCCCTCAACACGCACATTGACACCTGCAGCAGACAGGGCCCGCCGCGCCCGTTGCTCTGCCACCTTTCCTACACCAATCACCATGGAAACGTTCAGTGCCTCCACCACCTGGCACAGTGCAATGTCACACAGGCGCAGCAGGGCCTCCCGTTCAGCTGCGGGCAGCTCGGGGGGTGTTAAATTCTTCCCGCTGTCGCTCATGAAGATTAACGGGCACAGGTTGTGCACAAAGCAGTGCTGGAAGAAGACCTCCGGGTCACCGCACAATTTTCTGAAGAAGCCCCAAAAACGAGCGCCGCTCACTTCGCTCTGAGTGCAGGAGAGCCCCGTGATTCGTCTCTTTGGGTGCTCATTTTGTGGGCGGCCGACCTCCCCCGTGATCTTCAGCCAGTCGACAACTGACTTCACCTCACCAAACGGGACCTGCGCAAAGAGAAGCAGATTATTTAAAGCAGCTCTGAGGTCAGAGGGAGCCTGGGAGTCTTCATGATGCAACACAGGGGTTTTATCATCTCTCCATTTTGTGGCTCCTCATTTTCTCTGTCCCCGGTCTTCCTTGCAGTGACCCTGCATGCTTTCTCTACATGACGTCTCAATTCCTTAAATACATGTGGAGGAAACAGGATGGAGAGAGATAGGAGCTATAATAGAGGATGAAGAGCTGTATCCTTTACAGATGCCACAGCAGTTTAATATCCTCATCATACAGGAAGATGACTACCAATTGTCAGTTGGTTAAGTTATTTAAGATGATCAGCTCTTCTCATCAAACTTTCTGCCCCCTCACTGTTGTGTGCGCAATCACAAAATGTCAAAGTGGGCTACACTGGGAATTTTAATTAAAAGTAGCGCTAAATAAGGGTTGTGGTAATTGCTGTTATAAACATGTAAGACCCTCAAATCCAGCATGGGGCCGTAATAAAACAGTGGACTGACAATGCAGCTGTGCTAAACAACACATTTAATTAACATGCTGTAAAATGACAGCGTGTTAATTAATTGAAGGTATGCGCAAGAGTATCTCTGAATAGGCTGAAGCTTGAAGCTGCAGAAGACCACACTGGGCACCAGTCCTGTTGAGTCTTCAGTTTGCATTGTTGCTTTAAAGACTGCAGTGTACCCATCCTCCGGCGTGATGCTCTCATGTCAATATGGACCAAAATCTCGATTGTTTCCAGCATCTTGTTGAATCTGTGACATGAAGAATTAAGGCAGCTTTGAAACCAAATGGGGGTCCGACCTAGTACTAGCAATGCGTACCTAATAAAGTGGCTAGCTAGTGTATATTTTGGTGTTAAAACTGTTAATATTGCTACATATTAGTCTTGTTTCATCACTTTGCAAAACAGTTATTCCATACAAAGCAATTTTCAAGTTCCTGTCCTGTGACACTGTTTAATTAAATCTTAATTCATTCATCCTGGTGTGTGCTGCATTTAATAGGCAGTATACACCATGTTGCAGGTCTCTGCTGCGACACCCCGCTGAAAACATGATAGGAGCGCCCCTGGCAGGCTGTCTCCTTAGTTTGTTTGCGTTAGCTTCCGCATTCACAGCCCTTTAAAACCTTTTACCACTGCTGTGCTCCTGTTACGGTCACGGCGATTTGGAAACTGTACTATGCCTCAAAATGTGTGCTCACCCCTGTCTGAGCCATTCCGAAAGGTCCGGGATTCATCCCCAAAAACAGGATCTTTTGTCCGGCCTGACAGTACTTCTCCACATAGCAGCGGTGGGTGTCCCAGGCGTACTCCAGCGGGTTGTAGATGTACCGGACAGGGTCGCTGAAGCGGAGGCCACGGAGGTGAGCGTTCAGCTCCAGTTCAGCCCGCAGAAACCTGGCAGAGGGGGTCTCATGAGCAGCATTAAAGCCCCGCTCCTTTGATTCACAGACGGGCACATTCTCGTCTCCACAAGCGACTTCACCGGCTTCACTCGCGGAAGAGTTTTCATTGAACATTTTTTTTAAATTATTATATATGCTCCCATTAAAAAAAAAAAAAAAGCAGCAATAACTTTGCGTTTTCAAACCGATAAAGTACTGAACCCAGGTTTTTGTTGTTGTTCGGGGTCTTTAAGCGAGACTATTTTCTTCCTCTGCGTCTTTCAGTCACTTGATTCGAGTCGGCTGCTGCCACCTACAGTAACAATGGTGTTATTACAGCCACCAAAAAAAGACAAGCAGAGTTATGACGGAGAGATTATTATGAGATGAAACTCAAAGAATAAAATCTATAGAAGACTACCACAGCAGCAAACATGGTGGCAGAAGTATAAAAATACTTTACAAAGTACTTTGTGGCAACATCCAACTTTTTAAACCGCCCCCTTAAAAAAATAAATAAAAGGGTTCAATATATAAAGCTAATTATTGAGAAGGAAGTTAGTTTGAATGCTAGTTCAAAATAAATGCCCAGAAGTGTTTAAAAGATGGCAGAACACACCGTGGACTGATTAACACAAATACATTTAACTGAACAAGTGTATATTAAATTTATATACACACACGCCAACTTCATTAGGCACAACTGTTTCACTGTGCGTTAATGCAAATATATAATCTGCAAAATCAAATGTCAGCAACTCAGTACATTTAGGCATATAGATATGGTCGAGATGACCTGTTGAAGTTCAAAGTGAGCATCAGAATGAGGAAGAAGCGTGACTTTGAGAGTGGCATGGTTTTTGGTGCCAGACAGGCTGGTCTGTGGATTCCAGAAACTGCTATTATACTGGGATTTTACCACACCACCATCAGAAGCATTTACAGAAGACCATCTCTAAATGCACAACACGCCCTGCAGATGGGATACAACTCCCGTTAGCTAACAACAGGAAACAGGGAACAGTTCACACAGGCTCACTAAAACCGGACAACAGAAGACTGAAAACATTGCCTGGACTGATGATTCTCAGTTGCCACTGCAACATTCAGGTGGTAGGAACAGAGGTCAATAACATGCTCTACCTTTTGAACACCAGTTACAATGTGAGCATGAACAAATCACAATAACCTCTTTTTTGTGATTGTCCTGATACCCTTCACTATGGGTTACAACCTTTGTCATAATAAGCTCACATAAACACCAGAGGAAATCATCTCTGTCAAAAGGACAATAAATAAAAATGTATTAAGTAGAAGTTACATTAAAATAAACAAAACATGGAGCCACCTAGATGTTAAATCAAATACAAGTGACATATCATTGAAGTGTTTTTTTTAAACTTACCTGAGATCAAAAACACACAAATTAAAAATAATAAATCATATTCCTTTACAAATTCTTTTTTTTTTATTATTTCAGCATAATAGTAAGAAGCCTCTCCTCTGATTTTCATACAGTTGAAACTAATTGGATCACAAGGGTACATATTAGTTAGCCCATTTTACATTAATCATTGTAACATTTTTTAGGAAGTTATTCTTATGCACTCATTTTCCTACACAAAATAATCAATATCAAGATCCTATCTTAACTGAGGACCATAACTCTGCATGCAAGACTAATAAAGAAAACAACTAATCTGTGATAGCTACTGTTATGCTGTTGTTCATCTAATACCATTGTCAATATAATTTACTACAAATACCAGGGACTTTGTATAAGAAAGAAAACATTTTCTTGCAGTACTACTGCCTCTAGTGTCAAAAATCACCGAACATCCTGGGCTCTCAACTGTACTGATCCAAATTGTTCTGTCCGCCTTTCGTGTCAAGTTGAGGAGAAATAGGCTTTGTCTAAAACCTAAAATCTAGTACAGATTGAAGGACAAAAATATCCATCTCTTTTTTTGTCTTTTTTCCTTACACTCCAGTGTTTACAATTTCATCAGAATAAAAAAGGTCCTTGAAACAATCATCAAAAATGTGATGACAAACTCGCAGACAAAAAAAAAAAAACAGAAAATAAAAGCCTCCTTTGATCTGTCTGTAAAAAGAAGAAAATAAAACCTCAATCTTACAACAGGGTTCTATTGCATTTAACAATGAGAATACTAAAAACAGTGAATGACAAAAACGTATTAACAAGTGACGTCTACTATATATTGTATTGCCCTTTTGCCGTTTTCAGTATGTGCTCACACCAGAAGTGTCCCTTCCACAGATTGGGAATAGTGTTTCCACAGCAGAGGATTTCATTTCTCAAACTTGGCTCCTCTGCTCTTTAAAAGGCCAAGCCGCTGATAACAGAATCCCATCTTTGTGCACACAGATTTGATAATCAATGGACCATTTAAAGAAAGCTTCTCATTAATACTTTTGGTAAAACATCACTCGACTCAGTCTTCCACTTCTCTGTATCGAACACAAACATCTCTTCATCCTACAATTCACAGACCATAGAAAGCGTGGCGGGACTCCCATCTCCACAAGTGTCATCTGGACCACTCACTATTTATCCGAATAAGACCGTAGTTACCAACAGATTATTCGCCCCAGTCTGCACTGACATTTCTGGGTTAAACAACACGACGACGTGATCACAAGTTTACCAGTCACAGAAAAGAGCGTGTTTGAGAAAGTCATTAAAAAGCAGCAAAGCGGGCCCCGTGGGGCCACTCCTTGCTGTACCGAGTACTTTCAAAAGTTAAAAGAAATCGCTTGTAACGCTATCATTTAGTACTACAATGACTATTTGTGTATCCGCAACTTAAGGCTAAACCCAAAGACGTGACCGTTATTCCACACCAACTGTATAGTAATGTCTGGATGAAAAAGCAGTTGTTAGGTGTGCGGCAGAGTCAAGCAGGTGTTGATCCTGCCGTGGCCTGCGACCAGCCAAAGCACCGCCGCGTGGAAAACAATGTAGCACGACTGTCTTCTCACACGGACCGCCACGCGCAAGGGCCTCCTTTTTTTTAGGATTATATTCTGTGTTACACCATCACCAGTAGCTATGACCCAAAATATTCAGTTATCACCATAAACATGACTTCTAAACAGAAGAGCACATTAGTCTGGTTCAGCGCCACTGAATCCATCCACATTCAGTAACCACGACAGCTTAAGGATTAAAAATAATAATAATATGATGATGATGACGAAAGGCTAGTAAATACATCTGATCCACAATAATAAACGGCCAAGAAAAAGGCAGATGAGAAAAGAAAACAACAGAAACATACTAAGGCCACAAGATTTTGTATACGCCCACTAATCTCACAAAGTGATCTGTACAAACATCACTGGACTTCAAAAGTGGCTAACCTGCATCATTATACACCAGGATCTATGCAGCATGAGCGAGCAGAGGAAATGTCCTGCTTTAGTGCTGCAGATCTCTATACATGTTCTGTATATTTACAGCTGAACACCACCACACGCCCTCAGTACACATGAAGGAGGGCTCGCCAAGTCTGCCGTCCTGTGTGTGACGCTCTGGGACCCGACACACGTTAAGTGCGCACCTCGTCGACTGCAGGTCGCACTTTCGTTTCTTGGAAGTCCTGGTTTTACAGTTATTGATATTAGTTTTATGTCACACAAAGTTACTCGGGTTTTCTCAGGATACGATGGTGACGGTGGCCAAAGACTGCATTTGAGCCAAATTCCAATTTACGTCAACACCTTGTTTTTCTTACAAAATAATCATTAAAACTGGACCTTCCGAGCTGAAAAAGCCAGGAAACACTTTATGCATCACATCAGATTTACACAGTAATAATAATAATAATAATAATGATGATGCTTTCAATGACCTGTCTTTATGCTTAACACTGTCCGATACAAGGCAAGTAAACTCCGATCTGTACATGAAATGCCAACATAGTTTCCTCACTTTACCTGGAAGAAAAGTTCAGTTTTAATAACTTTAACCTAAAATGCTTTTATGATCCTTTCCAGGCCAAAGAGAATAAACAATAACAAAAAATTAGAAAGAAGCTCAAATACTCTTCTTCTCCACCTCATCACACAGTCAACCGTTTCCTGTCCGAGCACCACCAAATGCAAATTATTTTTTTTTGAACAATAAACTTCTTTTTTTTTTTTGCAAAAATCAAATAGATTAAGTACAAAACAGGACCACCGTTTATCACAGAAAAGTCTCATCTTAAAAAATGGGAAGAAACAGAAACACAGTAAAAAGTCAACAAAAAAACCCACAAATGTCCCGCTGTCGTTATTAATCCCAAGACTCGAGCTGCAAGATCAGTCTGTGCTAGAATGTGATGGCACTCTGCACAGAGCTGAGAAGAAACCCTGTGGCTTGTCCCGTCTCTGGAGGTGTTGTGGATCCAGGGAAGATTGAATGTCAGACCGCCAGTCGACCCGGAGGTGGATGCAGGGGGCTCCAGGTTGGGGGTGCCGGTGGGGGTTCTTGGGGATATGGGCGTGGTTCGCAACAGGGCTGGTTCTCTACTTTGGCTACGCCGCGCCCCTGGCACAACCGCCGATGTCGCAACAGTCGGTCTGTGCGCGAAAAGTTCTTCAAAAGATAAATATTAGACACGGTCAAATTCAGGTCAATTTCAAGGTCATCATTTTAAAAAATATGGTAAAATTAAAAATGTCAGAGTAAAATGGAACTATGAAGGAAGGAATTTAAACCATACATGATTACTCTAAACTCAGGCGTGTCAGAGGGCAAACAAAGAGTGGGAAATGCAGAGAAGTCCCTAATATTTCAAAAAAGTGACTAACAATGTGGAAAAACAGTTGTTCCCTATATATAGACTTTATCCAGATGCAGTGCCATCAATCCATCCAAGTATTTATATGGCAGCATATTTTAGCATTTCTAGTTTTAGTGCATCGATAGTGGCAAAGATCAAATCACTCGTGGAGAACCCCTCTTCTTTTTTTCTAAGAATTCAGTCTGTGCTGATGAGCTAGACCCACTGTGGCTTTCACTGATAATTGTATTTATTTCTGTATTAACGTATATATCTAGTTCCATCTTCACTCAAACCATAACCCACAGCGCGTGCTGCTTCAGTTAGCTCGCCACAGAGCAAAACAAGGACTAATGTTGCTAGGTGCAGTCAAAGGCGGTGGAGCTGGAGTTCATCTGCAGTATGAGAATCTTACCTCTTAAGAAAAATAACTTAACAGCCTGATGTCTAAAGGAACTGAAAAGTCTGGTGGTGCTGATACAACCCACTCAAGTCCAAATTTGAAATTCAGCACGTATGACACCTCACGCGTGTACTCCGTGTTTATTCATACATACCTGCTGGCACCGTTCACACTGGTAAGGCTTCTCTCCACTATGGACACGCTTGTGTCTCTCAAGGTGGTAGCGCTGAATAAACCTCATATCACACATGTCACAAGCAAATGGCTTCTCTCCTAAAAGAGCACACAAATACAAAGTCAATGCATCAATTTTAGCGTCTTGTACCAACAAACTGCAGGCAGGTTTTTACTTACTAAATCTTTCTTTGCAGACTAAATTTCCAACACTTAAAAAAAAATTTTTTTTTAAAGAAAAACATCAGGAAAAAAACAAACAAAAAACAACTCCCTTATTAGTAAATTTCAACAGTGAATTTTCAGCATCTGATAACTGATGTTCTAAAAAGGCCTCGTCATCAACTCATTATGTGTAGATCAAAGTGGAATTTCATGTTTTTGTGGCCCGGATGTACACATGATGGAGGGCCCACAAATTGGGGCAACTTGTTTTTTTTTCTCTCTTTTTTTTTGGAGACTGGTTCAACATCCCATCAAATGACTTGACAATCCAAACTCGAGTTTGTTGTGACCCAGTTATGTTGCAAGCGCCAGTGCCTTTCTCCGAAATAAGGGTACGGTAGAGGAACGCATACCCGTATGAGTGAGGCTGTGTCTCTCCAGGTGGTTACGCTGAATAAACCTCATGTCACACATGGAACAAGCATACGGCTTCACCCCTACACACACAGAGCAATATATTAGCCCTACCACTCACAAGTCCAACAAACACAACTTTCAACCTAACTATGCACTCTGTACTTTATTTTTCAGACATAACGCCAAAATGTTTAGACACTACAACTACACAGCTCCGACCATTGGATAAACTAATAGACTTCAGTTAGATTTTAACATAATACAGGAGATACACATTTTGAAACAATATCACCAAAGCCTGTCCTGTGTGCTGTATAAGATTAAAGTCATTGTGCATCAATAATAAATAGAAATCATAGTATTTATTCCCTTTGAGGTTTACAAATTTGATGTTGGACCATATCCCCTCTTTACTAATATTATATATATTTAACTAAGTTACTCATGTTTGAGGCTTTTGTCAATATGTAGTGTAACAAATACTTTAATAGATTACTGATTAAATTACTACAATCATAAATGTAAAAATAAAATGAGGGTAGTTAAGGTAGAACTGGTAACTGGGACTATGTTTAACCTAGTTGTTTTACACTGGTTTGTCAGTGACAATTGGATTTTGTAACATTGAGCTATTATAAAAAAAATAATTTGACTTATTTTGTGGTTTAGGCTATGGGTGAGAGCTAATGCACCCATTACTGGGACACAGAAGTATCAGAATTGCCATTTCATACCTTTGATTAAAAAGAATCAAAAGACTTTAAGGACAAATTACTAAAATGTACACAAAATGTGTTTCGTGTTCTAAACATTTGATTCTTGCCAATCTCAGGTATTGGATTTGGAACGGGGTTTGAAATGATTATGACCAAACCCTACCTATAAGGAGATTCTTTCAAAAAGCTTTAAGCCTTCTCAACAACAAACCCAGAGTAACACCTGGTATTAGAACTTTAAATGTATGCAATCTGGACACATTATCTGTCTAATGAAATCTGATCCATAGACCTTTGGATTAACATTTTAGATTAATTGCATTTTCAACAGATAAACTAAATGATCAGTACTGCTCTTAATCGGGAAAACATGATTAAGTGCTGGTTCCAGGGTCTGTTTAAATCTCCTGGTATTAATACCAACCCAGCTACTGAGTATGTGTGTGTTTCTGTTTTCATCAATGTTGATGCTCTAACGTTGAAATATCAGATTTTACTTGTTGACACAAGTTCTATGTGTAGTGAACAAAAAAGTACAGATACAAATGAATAAGCCTCCAACATACGTCAGGGCTCAGCCTTAGACAAAGAGCCAGCCATTTGGGAGCTGCTCAGAGCAGAGTCCTTATCTCAACCAAGAGAACCCAGCTGAGGTGATTCAGGGCCTCCAGGACACTGTAGGCCAAGAGTTTCAGACTTTTCAATGCATGAGGAGACCCAGGGGAAGACTGAAGACACACTGGGAAAATTAGATGTCTTGGCAGCCTTGGAAACCCCCCAGGGTCCTTTGGCATCCAATTATAATACACAGGGTTTTCTTGATCTAGATAATGTATCCAGATACACATCACAACCAGGTTTAAATGGGGTGAGGGTGTTGGTCAGATATTCTGCAGTTCATATATTAGATTAACCAAACACACTACCAAAAAAAAAAAAAAAAAAAAAAAAAAAAAAAAAAAAAAAAAGTGTGAACAATGGCAATTCAAACATTCGGAGCAACTAACCAAACCCCTAGGGGAACAAAATACTGTTTTAGATCCAAAAGTATTCTCCCTAAGAAGTGCTAAACGATGTGCCTACTTTATAACTACACAGAAGTATCCTTTATATTACACAATAAAAGTCATCTACAGTACTGTGAAAAAGTTTGAGAAACTCGAGTTCTTAATATCTTTTTTACATCAAACAATATTATGATTAAGGTGTCTGATTGGTCCAATTCATTCTTTAGTAAAACAACCCTAAATAAATACAGTTACAAAGAACTTAAGATCAGTGACAAAATGAACATCATATTCTACAACAGATGCCCTCTACATGACCATAACATCATGGAGATGGTCTGGGATTACATGGAGAGAACGCGCTGAAACAGTCGATACAGACAAGAAAATCGTGGCACGTTCTCCTATAACTAACAGGCAGAATATGAAGTCTTTATATGGAGTTACTTAAAATGAACTATTCATGGCATCATCTTTTAAAATAGCCTTGCTTTATTTTGACTGTCCAAAACCTTTGCACAGTACTGTATACAATGTGATAAGGGCAGGTGCGCGGACGCATACCCGTATGAGTGAGGCTGTGTCTTGCCAGGTGGTAACGCTGAACAAACCTCATGTCACACATGGTACAAGCAAAAGGTTTCACACCTAAATGCAAAGCATCAATATGTTAATTTCAGGTCTTTGAGCTTCTGTTTTACAATCCATCAATCAATATTGTACTTTTAACATCAATTTACAATTGATGGGTTGTTAACCATGCTTCACTTGTTTAATCTAGCCAAAGATTACGCTCTAAATCCAATTAAGAATACATTAAAACTGTTGTTCAAATTTCAAATCCACAGCTAAACACATCTCATGAGCTGATGATATCGTAGTCCAAGATTTATGTACATGCCAAGATTTGTAATAATGTTTCCTTTCACAGATAATACAGGATAGCCTTGATTAAGATAAGTGCACTACTTAGTAAGAATAATAGTAACTGTCCCTATATTTAACATAATGAAAGTACTGTAGTACGGGTAAGGTGGGCGGACGCATACCCATATGAGTGAGGCTGTGTCTCGCCAGGTGGTAGCGCTGAAAAAACCTCTTGTCACACATGGTGCAAGCATAAGGTTTCACACCTAAACGCAAAGTAGCAATATTATATTACTTTACCTCAGTTTCCATGTTACCAATAAAAATCTAGGCTATTATTCATTAACCACACATTTGCCAATGCATGCAAAACAAAGATGACAAATGTTTTCTTCATGAAACACTAGATACCCACAAAAATCAGTTAATGGACCATTTTATCTATATAAATCAAGATATTAGTACTCCAAAGTGTTACAACTGAAGCTCGGGGTAAACTTTAATAAAGACCATCACTTTCTATAAAAGCATGGTTGTACTGTCACGGTTTGTGGAGACTGACCGTGCGGAGATGTGTGTGGTGGACCCAGGACCCCTTAGTCTTAATACTAACTAAGCATTTTGATCTCTCCTTTTAGGCAAGTAATGAAATAGGATTTCACAAGAAATAAGATTCTCTGATTTTTCTAATCAGCCAAATGTCTCTACAGTCCAGAGTTCTACAGTTAATTTTGTTTCAAAAGATGCTATGTGCTCAAAAGGGTGTCTGTTATTTTAATTAGATTACTAGAGATGCACCGATTGACTCATGAAGGAGCAGAATCGTCCTTTTTCCAACATTGTCGGCCCAGACTGGCTCCCATACGTTGGGTTACTAATGAGTTTCATGCATGCTTAATCAATTCACATCCATGGTCACAGCCACACGTTAACATGTCATTAGCATCTAAGTTCCTCACTGTGAGTCAAGGCACAAAGTTTGGCAAACTAAACTGGGGAGGATCACCACAAAAATGTTTGAGACTTAAATCACTTTGATCCCATTGAACATGAACGTGACTAAAGCTAGCCAGATCTCAGAGCCATCTGCAAACCAGGAGCCTCGGTATAAGCAACGATTTTAAGAGGTTAATATCAAGGGAAATTATGGAGATAAGTGAAAAACACAAAAAGTCAATGACCCGTTATGTGGTGAAGTTACAAGGATAGTGGAAAATGATGCAGGCCCTGACATTTGTCTTGTTATACAAATCTGTTGAACCCAATTTGTTTGGTAGGTGTGTACAGCAACCGGATTCTCCAAGAAAAATTGCAATCGGTGCATCTCTATAATTTCCCTATATAGCTATGCAAGATGTAAACTGGTGGTACTTGGTAATACTTGATATTGGTACAATAAAAGCTGTGTGACAGTGACCAATATAAAGTGTTATGGGCAGGTGCACTGACGCATACCCGTATGTGTGAGGCTGTGTCTTGCCAGGTGGTAACGTTGAAAAAACTTCATGTCACACATGGTACAAGCGTAAGGTTTCACACCTAAATGCAAAGCATTAAGGTATTATTTTCAGACTCGTTTTTGTGTTCACAATCCATCAATAAGCAAATTACTTAATTTATTCAGAATTGATGGGTTGTTAACCACTATTATTAATTTCCTTTTTTTAAAGCTGTAACTTGTTGTTCATCCAATTCCAGTAAAGAATACAAACTGAACCAATTCTCAAATCCACAGCTTAACACATTACATGAGCTGATGATGTTGCAGTCCTGTATTTCCTCACAGTCACATAAAACGTTACAATTATGAACATAATGTAGGGTAGGCTTCATCAACATCATTCTTCTGGCCACTTTAAAGTAACTAGCATAAACAGCTTACTCGTAACAAAATGCACATACAGTCTGATTTCAGTGAAATGGGTAAGGTGGGTGAACGCATACCCATATGAGTGAGGCTGTGTCTCGCCAGGTGGTAGCGCTGAAAAAACCTCTTGTCACACATGGTGCAAGCATAAGGTTTCACACCTAAACGCAGAGTAGCAATATTATATTACTTTGCCTCACGGTCTCTCCCTCTTTTTCCTTTATTATTTTTTTTTAATTTAGAAAAAAATATTTAAGCTATTGGTTATTAACCACACAGTGGCCAATTCATGCAAAACCAGAACTTTTTTCCCCAAATAAATTTAGATTATAATTGCCAACAAAAATCAAAGCAGCAAAGTACGGAATTATGGTTATCCTGTTGATTCTGACTGCTGACAGCTAACAAAAGACAAGAAAATGTTTATAATATTTATACATGACATGTTTCCTAAATATAAGTAATAAGACAAACTAACTAAATTAAATGTGCACACTTGCTAACAACACATGTCATGGGCACGGTGCACGGACCCATACCCGTATGAGTGAGGCTGTGTCTCGCCAGGTGGTAACGCTGAAAAAACTTCATGTCACACATGGTACAAGCGTAAGGTTTCACACCTAAACGCAGAGCATCAAGAGAATTATTTTTGATTCTCTACAACAGAGAAAAAAAATGTATCTATAATTATGCCTGATAAATTAAATGTGCCAGTGTGGATTAAATTGATATCTGTGGTTAATAACCAATGTCATACCCCTGAAGTAACTTACAGGGGTACAATCTAAGATGCTTGTTTCAAATTACAAACTTCCCAGAGGGGCTATTAAGTTCACTTAAACATGAGCTGATAATGTCATCTAGCTGAAATTATACTTTGAATGAATCTTATCATAAACTGTGTCTGAATACAGATTTACAAGACTAGCTCAAGCATACACATATAGCAGCATCCTAATTTTGTGACAGCTTTAAGATTGGCAGACGCATACCCATATGAGTGAGGCTGTGTCTCGCCAGGTGGTAGCGCTGAAAAAACCTCTTGTCACACATGGTGCAAGCGTACGGCTTCACCCCTATACACACAAAGTACCAGCTTTAGCATAAAAACACTCAACTGCCAAAATTGATCCATGTTAAACTTTACTAATTCCTTAGTAAAGTTTGGCTGCACTTATCAGCGCTTTGTTTAAACTGGAAATTCCAGCGTGCTTTAATAATCTGTCATTCCAATTGAAAACATTTGCATCTCTGAATAATAAGGACAATGCCCTCTGTGCAGAAAGTAGAATTAAAATTTTCCTAACCAAAAAAACCAAACCTATCAAAATGACAAAAAAAATATATAGAAATAAAAAATTGGGTTGAAAATTGAAGTCCACATTCCAACTAGCACAACAAAAAGTTTTTCACACTATGTCAATGGGTGCTTCTAATCGTGTAATTTCAACATACCACATACAGGTTTTCTGGAATAGATTTGTTCACGCTGATCACAGAAGGTGTGACAATTTTAGGCAGTTGGCAAACAACTCTGCACAAGACATTAAGTTTGCACATTCATTTGCGGAGCAAGAATTAACAGGAAACTGCTCTGAAAATCATCATACAAAACCTATCCTAGCACCGAAGCACAAATTAACTTTATCTTCCATAAGAGAAATCTGTAGTTTGGAAATATACAGCTTTTTTTAAAAGAGAGAAGCTTGTGTTAGTTCCTGACCATCACTTTGAATGTGAAATGACACGATTATGTGGG
>NW_024582440.1:789877-865000 GCF_018398535.1 Haplochromis burtoni
CAAACACTGGCCTGGATAGTGGCAGTCCCGATCTAAGTGACATTCCCATCAACTGAAAAGATAATGTTTCCCTTAAAGTCCCCTCCCACTTCTTCCAACAAGGCCACAAAACCTACACCCCTTAATTCAGTTTGTAAATTTGCACAACAATTCCCAATGAACAAATCTTAAATTCAGTATCAACATGTAAAAAACAAAAAAGCCCACTCATCTTTTAATAAAAAAAAGAAATGTTTTCATTATATCAAGATAATTGGCTAACTGTAATATTCAAAGCTGCAAGTAATACGACTCCTTTTTCTGTTCTTCCCCATACACACACAGTTTACAAGGTTTAATATAAAAGGTTGATACATACTGTAAATGATGCAAATATGACAATGTCATAGCTGTCAATATCATCTTTTGTACTTTTGAATAAAAACATTAGTTGCAGACTCACCACCTTCATGCTCTTTCATTTTGAGTTTAATTCCACAAAATAAAATAAACAGTTGAAATAAACTAGCATTACTTTTTTTCACAAATGTTTCATTTAGAAATGCAGTGTTGGTCAAGTTACTTGAAAACAGTAATTAGTTACCAATCACTGATTACTTAGTTACTTTAAAAAAAAAAAACAACCAAAAAAACAAATACCCCCCCCCCCCCAAAAAAACCCCCCCACACGATACACAACCTGAATATATGATAAAGCAATAGACCTTTCAGCCTAATTCTACTTTTTCTGCATTATCCATCATATAAATTTGAATCAAATGAAAAAGTGTCTTAACTTTATGCACATTGCATCAAGCAAAAATTCAATTATATGCAACTGTCTCTGACTGGAAGAAATTTGTTTAACATTTAAACCTATTTTCTGCATATTCCAGTGAGTGGGGCCAGTGGAGGTTTGCTCGGTGACGCAGCGGTCATGTCAGTGGGGGGTATCCAGGGGTTTCTCTGTGAAGTTCACATTCCCATGGCAGCGTGCTATGTGCTTGCTCAGATTTAAAGTTTAATACTTCGCTGTTGAAAGAAGTTTTCTTCGCATGTAGAGTGTACAGCGGACGCTAATGTTTTTGTCACTTTTACGGAATCAAACTCAAAGTAATGTCACTACTTCGGAGCTTTAAACGCTGCATGGTCGTACTCTCTCCATATTATCCATTGTTGATCTACACATGTCTGTTGCTGCCACGGACGTCGTATGCTTATCATTGTCATCAGACACTCTCACAAACAAAATCACAGTTTAGTAACGCAGGCTGCTTACGGGAAAGTAACAGTACTCTAATTACTTTTTGCAATAGTAATCCCTTACTTTACTCATTACTTGAAACCCATAATTGGATTACAGTAATGTGTTACTGCCCATCTCTGCCGAAGCATCAAACAGAGTTACCACAATAATTGTTAGGTTAAAAAAAAAAAGTACACATAATTATGACTTTAATAGCTAAATAAACACTAGAGAGGTACTGAGTTTTCACTTTATAGTCATCATGTCATTTCATATACAAAGTATGGGGGAAATATTACTACACAAATTCTTACAGAAGATCCTTACAGGTAGATCATGACAAATTAGCATTTGTCAGAAAAGTGATAGAAAGCAACACAAACTCGAGTTTGAAGCAGCCATGTAAACATTATTTGTGGGCACATGCAAGGAAAAGTCAGGGTGAGAGGGGGGCAAGATTTAAAAAGCGAGGCATACCTGTATGAGTGAGACTGTGTCTCTCCAGTTGGTAACGTTGTATAAACCTCATGTCACACATGGTGCAAGCATATGGCTTCACTCCTAAAGACAGCACAACAACATCAGATGTATTTCAACACACTGGTGAAAGTGATGAACACCACTTAAATAAATGACAGATTAACTATTGTAGCATGCTTTTTTTACTGACAACACATTACACTGAAAAGACTAACAATATACAGACATTAAAAGGCGTATTAAGAAATCAAAAATAATCAAAGAAACCGATTTTTACATCATAAAGTTTGGTTGAAACTTAACGATTACCCACTAAAAAAAAAATAATTAAAAAAGAAAAATCACCAACATTTAGTTTCTCCAGATGTGGGGAAACAGGTACTTGCAAACGACATTTTATACTACCAATGTCTGCAATTTAAAGGCTTTTTAGTGTAGTGTATCTTTCATTCAATATACAATAGTCAAGAATAACCATGCAATAGTGCCATTACAGTGTTAATCACAAAACAAGGTAACTGACAGAGTCACTTTTTCTGTGGACAGTTTTCCAACAAAGCCTAAAAGCTCTATTAAACATTGTTTTTTTTTTTATGAGGGGGAATTAATTTACCAACAATGTGATAATTATAGTATCATATAAGACGGTGAAATCAACATAAAACAAATGAGTATATGGTTTATAAATATATCAGGTTTCACAGTGAAAGGGGAACAATTAATCAAGCATACCAGTATGAGTGAGGCTGTGTCTTGCCAAATGGTAACGCTGGAAGAACCTCATGTCACACATGGAGCAAGCGTATGGCTTCACCCCTAAACGCATACAGTGTGAAATTTTAGGGGGGACAAAAATAATAATAATAATAATAAAAAAAAAAAAGGTTCTCATGAACTATGTGCACAAAATTTGTCAATCTACATAAACTAGTCAATATTACATAATAACAAGAGCAAGTACTTTCATGACCAGCTAATTCTAAACATACAAGACAGAAAAATGTGTCACATAAACCCTAACAGCAGTTAGCAAATACAACGTATACAACAGAAAAGACAAAACTATTAATTCTTAGCGTCTAACAGTCAAGAAAATGAACTAACAAAAAAAAAATTTTTTAAAAATTTTTAAAAAAAAATCACAGCTTGCTTTGTGTCTGTTGGGTAGGTGATTCACACACATACAAACAAATATCAACAAGCCCTAATGGTGTTAAGTGAGAGGGACAAGTAAAACTTAGTACCCGTATGGGTGAGAGTGTGTCTTGCCAGGTGGTATCTCTGGAAAAATCTCATGTCACACATAGAGCAAGCATATGGCTTCACCCCTGCACACACAGAGCAAAATCCTTTGAAAATAATAGTAATAACAATAATAAAATAAGCACAATGAATTCAAGGACTCACTTATATAATGTATCCAGACATGCCAAAAGCAGTGGCATCAGTACAGTGCCACACTAAATGCACATGTCTAACATTTCATAATCTGTTAACATGTCTGTAAATAGGGTGGGTGGTGGGGGGGGAAAAAAACAAGCAAACAAAAATGTCTTTTGCCAAACTTAAAACTTTTCATGCCAACAAGCTTTTTGAGAGCCAAAATTGACTCAAAGTACTCATCAAGATGACTGTTATTGTAACACTGAGGTAGAAAACTGAAATGCACTCCTTATATGCCTCAACAGTTAAAAATGCTTGATGTTTATGAGTATTTGGTCCTATAAAAAGGAGTGGCCTGCAAACTTAAAATTGGGTATTTGGGCACCAAGACAGCAAAAAAAAAAAAAAAAAAGCAGACCCATACCCGTGTGAGTGAGGCTGTGTCTTGCCAAGTGGTAGCGTTGGAAAAATCTCATATCACACATGGAGCAAGCGTATGGCTTCACCCCTACACACATAAAAGTTTGTAAATATCAGCTAGAAACGGCATCAATTTTTAACACATGACCACAACTCTTCCCTTAGAATAGCTCTTCTTTTTGTTTCACATATTATACCAATCGGCCTGAGAAGCCAACGCACAATTTAGATTTAGCAGTGGTTATAGGAACTATGATAACACTCGACTTATTTCAGTGAAATTTTGAAAAAAAAACAAGATAAACAAAAACGGTATAAATGTACAGATAAAGTAGAGCTTTCAGCAGGGGAAAAGCTGAGGTTGTTTACATACCCCTACTATGTATGCAAGATTTCAACTAAAGGTTTACCACTTTTTCCATCCTCCTATTACATGTCTGGATACATCCTCATGCTCTTCAACATGTTATTTATTTTTTGGGGGGCTGGAATCCTATTCACGATGCACGAAGGTAGAAAGCTAAGACACTTAAAACACGTCTACCTAATGAACTACGGTAAGCAGACGCATACCAGTATGAGTGAGGCTGTGTCTTGCCAGATGATAACGTTGGAAGAACCTCATGTCACACATGGAGCAAGCGTACGGCTTCACCCCTACATACACAAAGTATCAACACATTAGCTAAGACCTTCCTTCAAAGGAAGGCATCAAGTTACTCAAAACTTTAGCAGGCATTTTATATTCTAACCAGGCTTCATGCAAACAGCGATTTGTTTTACATTCCATCAATGAAAGAAAGGGGGGCAGCTCATTTTCAAATAAACTGAATAGCACTATGAGGGGAAGAAAAAAAAAAAAAAAGCAGCAACAGGGCATAAGCCATACATGTCAGCAACGAGACAACTAGTGAGCGCGATTACACCGGCCAGCCGAAGCACAAACATTCTCCAAAGTTAACCATCACTCGTGGAAACAAAGCATTTTTTAGCAAATGGTTTTTCCTGACACAGTGTACATTGATTCCATTTACAGCAAAATTAAGAAAACACGTTGCTAGATGCGTGCTTCTTTCTTGCACACCAAAATGATGGCCTGCAAAAGCTTACAATCTGCTTTCTACCATAAAGTTACAAGAGACGCAACTGAGTAACTGTATGAATGTTAATTAAAAAGCAAGGCAGTTACAGCTTAGAAACATGAAGCCCTCAGCCATTAGTTTACATTTAAAATGTGGACATCAAAGGACTATTCCCATAATATACCATGGCCAAATCAAATCAACTACTTAAATATGACTTTTCTCATACAGTTAACAGAAATGTGAAATTTAGACAAAACAATATTTTCACATTACTGAAATGTCACTTTTCAAAGAAGAACAAAAAAAAATACTAATTGAACTCTTCAATCTTCGTTTGTAGATCAACTAAGTCAATTATCAATAAGTAAAAGTCCGCTTTTTCATGATTACTTGGTACACAACTATGCAGCTATAAACAACAGCTGATGGCAAGCTTTACTCATTTTGCCCGAAGTGAAGCCGCAGAAAGAGTATCAATCCGGGATTACACTGGCTGTGTGTGATGACTTGACCTCTAAGGGACGGCCAATATTTTGTGGCTTCAGGTAACCCCAATAGAGCCCCCAGTTGTTTGAGTCAACACTTCCTGTTTCGTACACTAGTTGTTCTTTAGAGATTCACCACAAAAAAAAAAAAAAAAAAAAAATGTACATACAATTTAAAAATGTTAATAAAGTGAAATTATTCTCAGATGACAGTCAATTATTTTTAAATTTCATTTCAACAAAGGTGTTGTCTATTTTGCTCTTCACAACGAGCACTTACCCAAATACAGCTAAAGTTCAAACATGATAGATCAAACCCTTGGAGCACATTTGGAAACTTCAAATGTTTGGACAACTTTTTTTTGGTACAAAAGTCTTGTCCCTTGGCTAAAAATTGCATGAATGAAGATTTTTGTGCACAGCAATGGTACAAGAGGGATTATGTACTTTGACAAGTCCACCACTTTGGGCAATGCTAAATGCTAATATTTGTCGCTGTGTGCATGTAATTTAACATTCTGATGTATACTGAAGTGTCTTTTTCAAGCGTTAAATGATTGAAATAAAGCAAATCAAATGCTGATGCATTTTTGTACCATGATAAACTTTCCCTTTCCTCTCTTCTGAATATATTAAAATTCAGTCCTTTCATGGTACAACAAATACCCTAAAGAGCTCTTTAAACAATGTGTTCAACACTTACTCAAAAGTTCAATCCCACAAAAAAATGTTCTCCTTTTACAAAAAACAAAACAAAAGCAAAACTATAAAAGGCCTTTTCCCAGCTGCATGTTTACCTGTAAGCTGTTTGTGTCTGATTTTAAATGCATAAATTTTGATTTCAGAGAACTGATTTTAAAAGTTAAACTGGGTACGGTAAATGGACGCATACCCGTATGAGTGAGTCTGTGTCTCTCCAGGTGGTAACGCTGGAAAAATCTCATGTCACACATGGAACAAGCGTACGGCTTCACCCCTACACACACAGAGCATAAAATTATTAGCTATTCATTCTAATAAATAAGCGATTATATAAAAAATTATATAATATATAATGTAGAAAATAAAGAACAGATGCAATTTTGCCACAAAGTGCAAGTGGTTACTCTTAAAGATTATTAGTGAATTTTTAATTACATTTATAAAACTAATAAAAAAAATAATGGGGCAGCAGCTCTGACCTGCACATAGTGCATAGTATAAAACAATGAGGTTTTTAAAAAAAATCCAAGTGTTTTTTTTAAATAAAATCCTTAGTTTATATTTTATATAATTAAAAACAAAACAAAAAACACAACAAAAAAAAACTAAGAACATAGTCCTTTGATGTCCATGCAGTCATTTTTACTACATATAAAAAAAGAATTACATACAAAAATTATTTAAATGATTTTAAACATGCACAAATAACTATGAATTGCATGTTTTGCAGTCTGTGCTTTCAGGCATTCAAATTCACAGAAACGGGTCCACAGGTCTAACTCCACTTTTAAGTCCACTATCAAAAAGTCTTAAGAGAACTGTGGGTGTTGTCATTTAGAAATTTAAGAATATTGGGGAGGAAAAATAATAAATAATTCATCTATGTACTGATACTGCTGGTTTCTAAACAACCGTTTAGAGAACGTTTACCAACATATCTGCTTCTGAATTGAAACTTGTATAGGAACTGCATGCAAGAAAGTCTTGGCAGATATTTGGGAAAAAGAAAAAAAAAGGATGTTGTAGAAGAAAGGGTAGTCAAATGTGGTCTGCTGTACTTGTGTTCCATCATTTTGCACTGTAACATGCTGTACTGCATAAGGTAACATCAGAAAACATGGGTATATCTGCCATGAAGAAGTTTAAATTTAAAAAAAAGAAAATACCAAACTGTGTTAAGACAAGTGTGTCAGACAGACATCTTGGGAGGATCAAACAGCACTGCGCAAACAAAAGTCCAGATCAGAAATGCTTATCTTGCTAATTAAAAAGGAAACACAGCCAAAGTCTAAGCAAAGAGCCAACAAGTTGGAAACAAGACCCAACAAATCAGTTTGAATTTGCACAAAGTCACAACACAGACTAATTTCCTGAGCTGTACCAAAATATAGATGCTGTATGCAATTGGTTGGCTATTCATCTGTTAGATAAGCCATCTCATTTTACACACCTTGACTTCACCTTACTACTGCTATGTCCTTTTTTCCTCTGTTTCTTTGCTGTTTTAATGGGTTGAGCAGTGGTAGTAATTATTCGCTAAGCTTCAGAGCTTTGGTAGTAATTTCAGCCTCCACAAGACCTACAGCTGAACTCTGCTTCAGGGTTACGGTAGAGTTAGCCAAAATAAACTAAAAACAAAAACACATTTTACTTTATTAGAATAACATAACCTGGATTTTAGACAAAAATGAATTGTTTAACAGCAATGCGGTGTTACAAAACTGACTAATATACACAGGCGTTTAATTTTAGTCTTTGTAATTTGGTCAAATTTGTAAACAAGCAAGAAAGATTCTGCTGTGCAAGTTTATTGACTGAAATGGACTGTATTATGTTTACAGTTGTAATGTTAAAACAGAAAACTACTAAAATGTATCTTAATATTTACACACAAAAATAAAGGAAAAAAGTGCAACTAAAGACAACGAAAAAACCCCACTCTAAACACTAAATCTAACACTGAGCACAAAGAAATTTGTATCATCATTTCTGTTAGACTAAATTAATATACATGCTAAAATTTTGCAAATACTTCTACAACTGATGCTGATCAAAATATAATCCAGAGGGAAGAAAACTTGTTATAAATGCTGAAAAAGTAAGAGTTTTTAATAGTGGACTCGGGATTATTGGACCACACAGTATTCAATTTCCCACTGTAAACTTCCCAGTTATTGGGAACACATAATTATCAGACTGAACATTTTGAGGTGAACAGATTTTGGGAGTGGCTTTGTTGGAAATTACTGTCCACTGACAAAATGAATCCTGAGCATCTGTCCATTGACTTAAGTGACAGACTACATAAGTAGTCAGACTTATGTAATATGGGTACGGTTAAAAGACGCATACCCGTGTGAATGAGGCTGTGTCTCTCCAGGTGGTAACGCTGAATAAACCTCATGTCACATACGGCACAAGCATACGGCTTCTCCCCTAAACCGAAGAGCACCAGTTTTAGTTAAAGTCCCCACAGATACCGAGTGGCTGTGAGGCAAAAGCTATTACCAAACAATGTTTTAAGCAGGCCATTGCAAAACTTCACAGTCGCTCCACACTCCTAGACTCAGTATAACTCAAGCTTTCAAAGCCTCTTTTAACAAGTCATTCACATATTTAGGCAATAAAGGCTGTCCTGGCCTAACTGCACTTGAGCCGTTCCAAACACAAACCATACCTGTATGAATGAGGATGTGTCTTTTGAGGTGGTATCCACTCCTAAATGCTCCGTAACAGTGATCACAAATAAAGTTTTTCTGCACTTTGGATGATGGACCATTCTCATCGCCACCTGCGCCCTACGGAGAATGGTCAGGAACAGTGGTTAAACAGTTTAAATCCTACACCTTCATTGTGTAGTAACATTTCAGTTATACCCCCAAAAAAGCACCCATCCAACTAATCAGAACTGGATGATATTCTAATTCTTGTGAAATGTCAGCAAGTGCAGTCCTATAGCTATTACTCTCCTAAGATATAAAATGAGAGTTATTTATAACCACTAATCCTTAAAATCAGCAGTATGAATGAAGACAACATAAAAGGTTGTTTTGTTTTTCAAACTACGTCATTTACATCTGAATTGACAAAATACCCCACAACCCCTTCCAATGGCCTAATGCCCTCATGTTACTGCTCCCCCTGTTATGCACACAACTGCAGTTATTGTGCTCTGCTTCACTCTGCTCCCCTCCCCCTCTTTCCTCTCCAGAGATCCTCCACCCCCTCCACATCTTCCCTGAGCTCCTCCCCCCACCCCCACACAAACAAAATGTGCACACAAGAGATCCAAGTCAGGCGCACTCGAATAAAGTTAAATGCTTTAACTACAAAATATGTACAAAGCGGCTTGGGCGCATTTTCTGCAGTGAGCAAAAATTAACAGACGCAACAGAGACAATTCCCTATTTAGCAATCAGAGCCACTGACCTTCCCTCCCCTTCCTTCTTGTTCTCTCACTTTACAGGGCGTTACTGATTTCCTGTTCTTTTTTTTCTGCTGCATGTCCTCGTTGGCCCTCATCTCTTTCTCATCCAGCAGGCGGGGAGCTTGGAATTCACCTTCCTTCCGGATAAGCTACCAAGCCAGACAAAAAAAAAAAAAAAAAAAGGAAAAAAAAAGTTAATTATTTCCTATTTTTAAGAATGTGTTAAAAGTGCTCTCTGAGACAAAACAGTATGGACATTACTGAGCTGAAATGATGCAGTTTAGCCATTATGTCCATTTCTGCCAACGCTGGAAGCAGAGGTTGGTCACATATAACAGTTGAGGTTTGTATTTTCTAATTTTAGTTAAACCATTACATACTTTAAAACCATTTGGCACACCTTCTGATGGAGAACTGATAAGTGCTCTTTAATTTTCTGGTAATTGCAAGTTTCGTTTGCCAAAACAAAAAAACTTCTAAGTTGTGGAAAACAAAGGAAAATGGGCTAAAAAGGGAACTAACTACGCACCCTTTAGTATAACTTGTTAGTGCTTAGGTTAATTCCCTTTTCCATCCCAATTTCAATCTATATCCAATCTAAATTATAAGTTAAAATGCTAAACAGAAAGCAAAAGTTGTTTTAAACTGGGAGAAATCACAATAGGATGACCGCTTACATTCTGAATTTCATAATTCAGAATTGTGCCAAGTGTTTACACCCTTCAGAATATCAGTAACACAACATAAAACAGCCCAATTTCCACTCCACATTTCCCACGTGGGTCCTAACCAGGGGTGGACAGCTCATTCCAGATGGGAGGATCATATGGCTCTGAGGAGCGCGGTCAGGTCCCTCTCTCTGCGGTGGTGCATGGCCAAGTGGAGCCATCATTTTTTTGGGTGGAGCGGCCATGGAGCTGGCCTGCATCAGGGCCATACTGGACAGGACCGCTTCGCAGCCAAGCAGCCCCGCCTGCAAAGAAAGAGTTAACAACAACACTTTACCAAACACATCAAGCATTTCAACAAATCAGCAGTCTGCAATTTCAAATGATCTGCATCTAAGACAATACTGCGAGTAGCACGCAATGTGCTTTGGCAGTCATCAACGACAACATCCTGAGTGACACAAGACTGCAAATAAAGTTATTTGTCACCACTTTGGTGTTCTTAAAACAAACCCATTTCATATGGTCGCGGACTGAGCTGCTGGGCAGATGTGACATTGCTGTTGTATATGTGAGCGCAGGGGCAGGGGTGGGGACAAGGTCATCCAGAGATCCGTCAGTCAGGATGGTCGGGCTGGTGGGAAGCCACACCCACCTCACTCATCAAGCATTAAAACTGAGGAAGAGGAGGATGTGGATGAAACAGACAAACATTAAATTACAACAGCAGCACCTGCTGTCTTTACCGTTACATATGCCAAAGAAATATAATACAGAAATGTGTCTCATTTGGACAAATGATTGGACGATTTGCATAAAGGGTTTACTAACTGTGGCTAAGATTTACTTAATCGTGCTATATTTTTTACCTTACACCTATGTTTTTTCCCCATTTTATAATAAACACGCCAAATCATGATCAGATATCATACTCATCTCATAAAGATGAGATGAGTATGCATTATAATAAAAAGCATTATGATAAAAAGTAAAAATACAAAAACTCAGACAGAGATGATTATGACTGCAAGAGATCATTAATATGGGTGGGAAAATTTACAATTCGAATCTGTTTTGTTCCCAGTTCTGCACATTAGTGTGGAGGTGAATTTAAGTGATATGCATATAGCATCGATTTTACAGTAGCTTTAAGTACAATGCATGCAAATTTATAACAACTAAATATTCTTACACATTTTAAGTTAGCATCACTTCATTTATGTGCAGCATATAGATGCAGTATATGCTGCATAGGTTGTAAGGATCGTAAAGCTCCGTGTTTTGAGAACCATTTCTGTTAATCTACTAAATACTGTAAGCCTAGTGCACATCAAATGATAATTTTTGGTGTATGTATTTGGATGAAGTTTGGTTATGAAAATTTCCCCAGTAGTTTAAAAAAAACAAACAAGCTCTGCGCCAACAATCTAAAAAGGTCCACTTTGCTCTAGGTAATAAATACGAAACTCTTGTAAGGCATCATGAAAGGTCATTTTTAGTCTAGCTGGTTTCAATTTGTGTAAAACCTTCAGGTCTTCAGAATTAAGTATATATTTGTGCAAAAACAGAAACGTGTGAAGATTGGCATACTGCAGAGAAACTACAGCAGAGTCAGACAAATCACATTTTAAAATAACAGGATGACTGATGAGACAATTAGCATGTCCAAACACTTAAACATGGGAAGTTCTTTAAAAAACAAAACAAAACAAAAAAAAAAACATGTATCATTTATAGTGCAGGTAGTGCAGGACATATGTTAAGTATGAAAGGTAACAAAAGAAAAAAAAACATGTAAAATACAAACCAGAATTCAACATTTAATAGCACAAAAGAAGCAGCTGCGTGGGTGCGAGTCTATCAGGGGAGGTTATTATTATTTTGAAGGAAATAACTCAGATTACATGAATCCCCTTGTAAAGTACAACTTGGGGTGATATCATGGAGAAAACCTTAGCTGTTGTGGAATATATATGAGCGAGGGTGATTATTAGTGTGCTGCTGGAGACTAATGCAAAAGTGCTTGCAATGCAATAAATTATAAGCCTAAATAAAGTATTTAAAAAAAGCACGTAAAGTTCTCCGACTGCACCCACGCTGATCGTTTGCATTTAAACGTGCGTTTTGTATTTTTAAACACGAGGTTTGTTAACTCGAATGTTACGAGGAGGCCATTAAATTACCGAAAGAAACACTGCTCGGTCTTGTGAAGGGGTTCTCATGGGGTTTTGTGTTAGTTTGAAGGATCGTTGTTATACTCACCATTATACGGATTAAATGCTACGCTTGTGCAACACTATAAAGGTTAACCGTGGCCAACAATATTTTTTATAACAGGTTTTCGCCATCGGCGTGGGTTAACTAAAAAGGGCTAACGTTGCTAGGAAAACAGACAGCTAGCGAAATGCTAACATCAGCCAACACTGATTAAAACACTACACGAACACGTCGCATAGTTATTTTCAGTTTTTAGTAGCTGTGTTTTGTGATGGCGGAGAAAATTAAATGAGCCAATATTATTATATTATACTGACTATAATATAATTTATTAGCTTTACCGACGAGTGGCCTTCAAACTACCACCCAACCCATCATTAGTTCTGCTGATGCTGGAACAACCTAGCTAACATCAGCTAGCTGCTCGCGGGCGCCCTCGCCCACTCTAATGTTACTGCCAGTAATCGAGCAAATTTTGAAGCCCACCTGGTCACCGATGTAACACAGCTGCAAAGCGAGAGTATATATCTTGCTAGATTTATGTAATAATATTATTATTATTATTTTTACAAAACAACGCTTCTTATGATGTAAGCTAAAGCGGTTCAAGACAAGACTGAGTAATAAAGGCATTCGTGATGGCCGTCGCAGCGAGTGCCTCCCCCTCCCGACGAATAAGCTAACATTTGTTAGCGGCCTAGCGAAAGCTAACATTGACGCCGTAATTTTGTGCAAACCCCCATTTGCTCTACTACCACACGGTGGATTTTGCAGATAAAGCTACCAGACCGCGTAATGCACATTTGGAATCCGCGCAGCATCTGAGAAGAAATGAGAATATATTTACCTACCTTTCTGCTTCACTCGCCCGACGTTTTCTGTACCGTCTAGTTTACAAACACAGGAAACGCCACAGGATGTAACCCACTCCCCCACACAGCAGCAAAGCCTCCTCAAGCGAAGAGAAAAGGGTCATCTTCTATCAGCTCCCCGTGAACAAGAGAGCCTTGGCTCGAAAGGGCGGACAAAAACTCAGTCCATTTTCATAAGTGGCGTGGGGATTTTGACGCCCACTCCACACTGTTGTGGTGCTGCTGGTCTCTGAGTTTGCAGCAGATACAGACTACGACTGAAGAGACGCAGACGAAAAGGAGCGAGCGCTTAAAATGACAGAAAACAGGGACGTGCACACAAACACCGGAGGGTTATAGTAGTAGCTCAGTCTGCTGCCGCTTTGCACATGCTTGGCTGAAGTGCACATGGGGCCAAATTAATAACCATCACTAGCTCATTACTATTATTATTGTGGACCCTGCAGCTTTTATTCCTATAGCAATATTAGATTTGGTGACGTCATTGTCAATAGTGTAAGGATCACTGATTTCTTTTAGTCAGTTTCATTCTGCACTTTGAGCCTTCCTTTTGTATTTGCTTTACACATTAGCCTGAATTAAACACATTTCCTCTAATTAATCTATATCAATCGGTAATTAGAATAGGCTATGATTATTTTATTTTTCATTAATAATATAATGCTGGATATCATTGATTACTTATTGGCTTTTATAGTTTATCGCATCTTGTAGCTTGTGTCATAAAACTAGCCTTACTGGTAATGTAGGCTAGTGTAGGCAGGAAATTTTTTGGAAAATTATTACCTTTTATTAATTTGTTAACTTATTTTGGCACAACACCTAGGATATTTTCTTTCTCATCCCTGTGATGTGTTCATGGTGCAGATGTAAGGTAGCGGTCGCGGTGTTCCAGCATCTACAGTAGCTGGCTACAGAGGAGGAGCAAACACAAACCCCTCCTCTGTAGCTCCTCCTCTCCTCGCTGTATTTCCCAGGGAGAGAGAAACAACCCCAAACAAAAACGTTAACGTGATACATTTTAGAAATTAATATGCACGCAAGACAAGACGAGAGGAAGATGAGTGTTACTTTCAAAAGAAACTGTTCAGCAAGTGAACTTTTAGTGAAGCGGAAATTTAAAATCAGCAACAGCTTTGTTGGCCAAGACTGTGTACACATTCAAGGAATTGAGCTCCTTTCCCCCCCTTTGCTCTCAGTGTAAACAGAATAGACAAACAGTGGGGACTACAGCAACACAGCAGCATGACACAGACATTAAGAGCATGTATGGGATATTCATATGTTTAATGGTGACAAGTGCAAAGATGTTGGGATAAATTGTGGAATAAATAAATAAGGATGAATAGCTAGTTACTATACATACAGTATATACACGGGGACAGTCTCATGCTTGTAATGATCTATTTATATTTTTGTGTTTTTAAAGATAGTGGTTTTTATATGATGTGTTATGAATGCTAATTTGGTGGTATTTAAAGACAAGGTTTCGTGAAAGTACTTTACTAGACAGTTTAGTGCAATTTAGTGCAGGCTAATCTGGTTAGTTTGCACATTTGTGGTAAAGTTTACAGTAATGCACTATTGTTGGAGTAGTGCAGAGCAGGCTGTGGTGCTCATATCAGGTAATAGCCTGAGGCTCATGTGACTGTTGTTTTTTGTTTTTTTTCTAATGCTGTAGGGTTTTTACCTTACAATGTAAAGCACACTGAGGCAGTTGTTGTGAACTGATGCCATATAAAAATAGAAATATGTAAATGTAATTGAATTACCTTACATCACAGGTAGAAGACATCAGTTTATACACCAATCAGGCATAACATTATGACCACCTGCCATATATTGTGTTGGTCCCCCTTTTTGGTGATAAAACAGCCCTAACTCATCTAGGCATTGGCTCCACTAGACACCTGAAGGTGTGCCGTGGTATCTGACACCAAGATGTTAGCAACAGATTTAATTGTAACATGTGAATTAGAGTTTTGCATCAGATCTATATCATAACTTGTGTCATAACTGTAACTCCATTTTAACCCTACACTGCAACCTTATACGTAACTTGACATGCGCCTCCCAAGGAATTTAACTACATGTCGGGTCAATTCATATCACAATGACTTCAATGGTTGCGCTGTAGGAATAAAAGGAGTTTCCGGTTACTATGTAAGTTAGGACATAAATTTCCTGCAGAAGTCTAAATCAAGCTTAAGTCTTGTAAGCTGCGAGGTGCGGCCTCCATGGATGGGAACTGTTTGTACACAGATGCTGGACTGGAGGTCAACATTTGAAGTCAACACCTCAAACCTGTTGTTGTGCTCCGTAAACCATTCTTGAACCATTTTTGCTTTGTGGCAGGCTGTGTTATCACACTGACAGAGGCCACAGACATCAGGGAATACCGTTTCCCATGAAAAGGCGGGCTTTCATGAGAACAGGCAGGCCTATAGTAATGCTTAGATAGGTATACGAGTCGAAGTAACATCAGGACCCAAGGTTTCCCAGCATTGCCCAAAGCATTACACTGGCTGAACCTGCTTGATTTCTTCCCATACTGCAAGCAATACACACACACTCAGCCATCCATGTGATTGAAGAGCACTTGATTCATCAGACCAGGCCACATTCTTCCACTGCTGTCTGGTCAAGTTCTGATGCTCATGTATCAATTGTTGGCACTTGCGGTGGTGTGATGCACGGTGCATTCTGTCTGCAAATCAGACCTGTGTGGATAAAGGACCCAAAATGCAGACTGTCCAACAAGTTGAGGGAACAAAAAATGTCTGATCTTTTATTTAGGCATAGCATGTAATCAAAGACACCAGCAGAAAACAAAGTCCAGGTAAAACAAACAGAAATGCAGCCCGGGCATGACAATAGTATTACAGTATGATACAACAGAGAACTAAGACAAGCTGAGACTTTAAATAGACACATGAGGAAATCAGGGAGATGGGAAACACCATGCACACAAAACAAAACAGGAACAAAAACATGACAACAAATAAACAAAACAAACAAACAAACAAACTACCAAGTAAACTGTAAAAAAGGTGAAACTAAACTGGGAATGTTTAGTTTAGAAACACATAATCAAAACTTTATAAGCAATAAATAACCCAAACACAGACACAACATAATCAACAACAAGTAGAACTTAAATAAATATGTCCCCCATGTCCTTAAAAGAAAAGAGGCTTGTGTGCTCCTGTCTCAGCCTTTTTGAAGTGTGTTATTATAATTCTAATAGTTTCACTACGAAAATGTGATACCAGTTACTTCTTTTAAGATGCAAGCAATGTATTTTTAAATGTTTTCAAAATAGCAACAGATCCTCATTAGATAACGAAACTGACTAAAAATTCCTCTCATTAGTAGAAGAGTGAGCAAATATGCATTTCTTTGGTAGAGAACACAAATTATTCAACTGAAAAACCGCCACTAACTTAAATATTTCACTTGGCCCCATTTGAGATGAGTTCAGTTCCCTGTAACAGCCTTGGCACAGAGAACAGATAGTACTTTGCTCAAGGACTCATACACTTGAGCAAAATGGTGGAAAATAAAAATTAAAGCTGTGATCTTCCTTCCTTGTAGCTCATCCAGCTGCTCTTATTTAGAAGGCAAATATCATGCAAACATTCAATGTCCCTTCCCTGACACAACCTGTTTTGACACCCATTACATTTAATAGGCTATTTTCCACAGGCAGGTCTTAAATAGTGGCTTTAGTAATGTTGTTGAGCTGGCACAATGCTATGTTTGACTTTGGAGCCTTGATTACTGATGGTATGTCTCACTTCTGTTTTTTTCTATTTTAAGCATTTTACTGCATTCTGTGGATGAAACATTGCATTTTATAACACTAGTACTACACTAACAATCAAGCTATTATGTTAGCAAGTTGAGGAACAGTTGCTGAAAACTGTCAAAAGACAAAGCACAGAAACCACCCAAACCTATTTCCTTCATGTTTTTCTTCCCTGAGCTTTCCCGTCGCCAGAAACGGTCTTTCTCTGGAATTTCTAGATGGGAACAACAGCTCACCCTGTAAGCAAGCACAAACGCAAACATACCAGGTAGGAGTAATTTAACACCTAAGGTCATTGGTGCATAAAATCACGTGACGTTTGTCTCGCGTACTTCCACTGCACCTTTCTGCTCGAGCCACACCGGGCGGTGACGCAGTGGCGGCAGCAGTGTCAGGTGTCGCACAGGTTTCACAAAAAAAAAAAAAAAAAAGAAGTGACTCAACGGAAGTTCGCACAGGTAAGACGAAACCTAAAATAATAGCATAAAACGGGGTTTAATATACGTTGTAGCTACTATCAAAATAATAACGCCTATTTTGAAAACACTGAGGCAGCCGGTGACTGTTTAGGTCGAGATTTTGAATTTTATTGTCAAGCACGTGCACATACTTCTTCCTCCTCCTCGCTGTCTTCCAGGGAAAATGCCAAACCAGCCCAGCAGCTAAGCTTGTACTCTTAAGCGTAGTCACTGAGCTCTTTCGTGTAAAACTTAAGTGAAACTTATTTTGAATAAAATTTTGAGCGTTTAAATCTTTGTTAAAGTGCAGGTCTATAGGCTAACAATATTAGCTCGCAGTTATAACCACCATCTTACTGTTGCACCTGTAATGAAAGTTTTTTTTTTTTTTAATTCAAAAAGACGCGATGCCCCCTGAACAGGGCTGCCGTTTTTAAAGTCGCGTCTGTTGCTCGCCTCTGTGCTGAGTCTTCACTTTAGACTCGGTTATTTTCGTCTGAACAGCTGATTTTGTGGTTTTGGTTTTAAGAATAGTTGCATCATAGCTCATTAATGTGTCAAACAATGCGGACTCCTCCTTAGTTGTTACCGTGTTGTGGTTACTTGTTGTCACGGAGAACTTTACTTTAAATAAGGGATAAAGGTCAGTATATAAACGGGTTTTTGATAAATTTATAAAGATTCTAATTTCTGTATTTTTATCACAGCGCACGCACCAAATCTTAGCTTCAGTTCTTTTCAGGCTTTGTTTAAGATGTATTATCCAAGTTACCTCTGATTCAGTCGATGTTCCTGTTGAAAACCTGCACAAGTAACACAAATGGTAACTATCAGAATTGTGGATCAGTTGGAAAACGACAGCTAAGAGTTAATAATATAATCCTGAGATGAGAGAGTGACAGTTTTTGAAAGATTAGATTATTTGTTGTCATACTAAAAAGCCATTAAACTGACTTGCATTATGTTTTATTAAGTGCTTAAACAGTAAATGCAATTTTTTCCCCTTTCAGGTTTCCATATAAGGTTGCTAAACAGGAAGTCAGAATTCTGAGCATTTGTTTTGCATACCTATGAAGCATTTCATTCTTTCCTTTGTATTAGTGTACAATTTTTGCTGCCTGTCTATGAGTGGATGAACACGTACAAGTAGAAAATCTCTCTTTCTAATAGTAGGGATTTGTGTTTGCTTTTGAGTCGTAGACGTCCTTTGTGTTTTCTTTGGTTTCTTCGGGCGTGTAGTGTTTAAGGATATGCAAAAGAGCGGATAGGCAACTTTAAACTGAAATGACCTGTATTATCCTTGTGGCAGATTGGTAGCTTGTCTAGGGTGTGTCCCTACCTTTCAATCGCAGTGCATGCAGGTATGGACTGCAGCCCCTGGATAACCTGCAAAAGAATCTGCAGTTTAAAAGGATGAATAGTACATTTTTCAGCACAGATATCAAATTTGAATGAAGAAGTAACTGGCTACAGCAAAATATACAATTAATCAATTGATAAACTGACTTTCCTGCCAGGTTTAAACATTGTAGCAGTAATGAGTAGCCTCTCAGATGTAAGAACCTCATAAAAAGTTATTCTGTTGTTAATCTGTGTCTCTCCTAAAAACTCTAACACTAACCTCAGACTAAATGAAATTAATTATATATAACTGACTAGAAATACATCTTATAAATATGTAATATGTGCAGTCATGTTTAATCACGTTTATCCAAAAGTGATTTCATGAGCACCAGTTGTACTGGACTATGTAATCTATGTAGTCAGTCCTATGGCGAAATTCAGTCCAAAGTCCTTACACTTTGCTTGTCCCAATTATGATTATGATGTAATAGGGACGCCTGAGTGAAAAGGTCCAGCTAGGAAGATAAATGATTACTGACTGTGCAGTGATTTCCAATTTATGGCTTTACAACCTACTGTCTGAGCACTAAACCAGGGTTTCATGGGCTAACATTCAGCTAATCCATCCTTGCTGACTTGGAAAACTGTACCAATAAAGCATGGGTTTGTCAGGACATTATTCATGACAAAGAAGACATTTCTGTTTGCTGGGAATGTGGTTGTTGGACCTTTTTATGAATGTTGGTTTTGTAAGGACAATGGGCTCACGCTCTGCTGTTATCAGTTTGTGTTGCTGTCTTGCAATCAAGTGGCACAAGCTGGAGAGCAAGTTTGAACATGTGGACTTGTGTGTTTGCATCCCACACTTCATGTGCTTGTTCTCCGTCGTATGTACGTCAGGAGCAAGAACAGATATCTGTCAGAGTGCATGTCATAGGCCTGCACATGTATTTCGAGTGCAAAGTTTCACTCTGGCATAAATCTTCTCAAGAGGTTGCATATGCCAAGAAAGTGGTGTTGCTGTCAGATAACTTGGTGGACTCATAGCAAATGCAGATTGGAAGAGGGAGTCTGTCACTTTATGTCCATGAAAAGCAAGAATTCTTCATTCAAGTGTCTAATAGAGGCAACTAGAGGACTGGCCTTGCTGTTTAAAAAAATTAGTTTTTCTTACAGGGAGTGCAGAATTATTAGGCAAGTTGTATTTTTGAGGAATAATTTTATTATTGAACAACAACCATGTTCTCAATGAACCCAAAAAACTCATTAATATCAAAGCTGAATGTTTTTGGAAGTAGTTTTTAGTTTTAGCTATTTTAGGGGGATATCTGTGTGTGCAGGTGACTATTACTGTGCATAATTATTAGGCAACTTAACAAAAAACAAATATATACCCATTTCAATTATTTATTTTTACCAGTGAAACCAATATAACATCTCCACATTCACAAATATACATTTCTGACATTCAAAAAAACAAAACAAATCAGCGACCAATATAGCCACCTTTCTTTGCAAGGACACTCAAAAGCCTGCCATCCATGGATTCTGTCAGTGTTTTGATCTGTTCACCATCAACATTGCGTGCAGCAGCAACCACAGCCTCCCAGACACTGTTCAGAGAGGTGTACTGTTTTCCCTCCTTGTAAATCTCACATTTGATGATGGACCACAGGTTCTCAATGGGGTTCAGATCAGGTGAACAAGGAGGCCATGTCATTAGTTTTTCTTCTTTTATACCCTTTCTTGCCAGCCACGCTGTGGAGTACTTGGACGCGTGTGATGGAGCATTGTCCTGCATGAAAATCATGTTTTTCTTGAAGGATGCAGACTTCTTCCTGTACCACTGCTTGAAGAAGGTGTCTTCCAGAAACTGGCAGTAGGACTGGGAGTTGAGCTTGACTCCATCCTCAACCCGAAAAGGCCCCACAAGCTCATCTTTGATGATACCAGCCCAAACCAGTACTCCACCTCCACCTTGCTGGCGTCTGAGTCGGACTGGAGCTCTCTGCCCTTTACCAATCCAGCCACGGGCCCATCCATCTGGCCCATCAAGACTCACTCTCATTTCATCAGTCCATAAAACCTTAGAAAACCAGTCTTGAGATATTTCTTGGCCCAGTCTTGACGTTTCAGCTTGTGTGTCTTGTTCAGTGGTGGTCGTCTTTCAGCCTTTCTTACCTTGGCCATGTCTCTGAGTATTGCACACCTTGTGCTTTTGGGCACTCCAGTGATGTTGCAGCTCTGAAATATGGCCAAACTGGTGGCAAGTGGCATCTTGGCAGCTGCACGCTTGACTTTTCTCAGTTCATGGGCAGTTATTTGCGCCTTGGTTTTTCCACACGCTTCTTGCGACCCTGTTGACTATTTTGAATGAAACGCTTGATTGTTCGATGATCACGCTTCAGAAGCTTTGCAATTTTGAGACTGCTGCATCCCTCTGCAAGATATCTCACTATTTTTGACTTTTCTGAGCCTGTCAAGTCCTTCTTTTGACCCATTTTGCCAAAGGAAAGGACGTTGCCTAATAATTATGCACACCTGATATAGGGTGTTGATGTCATTAGACCACACCCCTTCTCATTACAGAGATGCACATCACCTAATATGCTTAATTGGTAGTAGGCTTTCGAGCCTATACAGCTTGGAGTAAGACAACATGCATGAAGAGGATGATGTGGACAAAATACTCATTTGCCTAATAATTCTGCACTCCCTGTATTTGTGACTTTTCCCCGAAGATGGAGAAAATAGGAGACAACAGAAACATCAGTAAATCAGTGCAGCAGAATAGTCAGTTGCCCACTAAAGACATCCCTTAACTATATGCACAAGGGACCATATTGCCATTGCGTCAAACAGATACATGAACTGTAGTGTTGAGATGCCTGAAATTGTTTGAGTATTAGTGTCAGAAGCTAAGAAATGCAGTCTGTATTCTAATACATATTTCTTACATTAGGAGTATTTGTGTTTTGTTTCTTTTAGGTATTTGGGTAATTGGCCGACATGGAAAGTAATCCATTCAGTCGAAGGAACTGGGCGGCACAGTCCATGCGTATCACTGCGAAGGAGCTGTCTCTGGTCACCACCCGAGGGAAAACCAATGCCATTGCAGAGCGCTTCTCCAAGTGAGTAACACTGTGTTGTCAGTAATATTTGCTTGTACTTTTAAAATGACCCTAATAGTAAAAGCTTAAATATACACTTATGTACTGAAAACTGAATCCACGTAGACGACAGCCCACTACAGACCCATGTGATTTGCTCTTGTGGTCTCTTGATCTCAGTCACAATTTCAGTATTTTGTATGTAATACATCAAAATAGGGACTGAACAAGTAAATGGTAAATGGCCTGTATTTGTATAGCGCTTTACTAGTCCCTAAGGACCCCAAAGCGCTTTACACATCCAGTCATCCACCCATTCACACACACATTCACACACTGGTGATGGCAAGCTACATTGTAGCCACAGCCACCCTGGGGCTGCCGGACACTGGCGCCACCGGGCCCTCTGACCACCACCAGTAGGCAACGGGTGAAGTGTCTTGCCCAAGGACACAACAATCGAGACTGTCGGAGCTGGGGCGCAAACCGGCAACCTTCCGATTACAAGGCGAACTCCCAACTCTTGAGCCACGATCGCCCCTTGCTAGCATTGGGTCTAAACCAATGCTAGCAAGTTATACCTTGCTAGCATTGGTTTAGACCCATTTTGCTTTTAAAACTGCCTTAATTCATCATGGCCTAGATTCAACAAGGTCCTGAAAACATTTCTTAGAGCCTCTTGAGCCACGATCGCCCCTACTATTCAAGTCAAACTTTAATTGTCGCAGAGTGCATTACATGTTAAACATTTTTGCAGTTAAAGACTAGTGATCACTGATCTAAAGCACTTACCAACTAGTTGATGATGTATGGATAAGACCTCTTAATATTTTATGATTTATTGTTTGTGTTACACAGTGCTAAAAAATGACAAAAAATACTATATATTTTCTGTTAAAGGTATAAAAATATAAAATAAACTAAATTAAAACTTTATATAAACACAACAAAATCAGACAAAAAAAACAACATTAAAATTAAATTCAAGTCTATCACTTATTGAGTTTACATTTTTTTCATTTCACAAGGTTCTTGAAGGAACAAATGGGCCTTTTAGAAAATTATGTGTATCTGCTTGTTATTGTTTTGAATCACTAGATGTCAGTGTTGTTTCTTTCTCTCTCAGGTACCAGAAAGCTGCTGAAGATTTGAGTGCAGAAAAGAAAAAAGGAGTAAGTACTTCTCTGAACAGATGGATAGTAGCAACATTTCATTTTCCAGTGACATCAGTTTAGAGTAATTTCTATTTTACCATGAGTTAAATAGTTTTGTGCAGCTGTTCCTGAATTTAATACATGAAAAAATAGAAAGAGTTCTCACATAAAGATCATCACGTCTTGTTTACAGCATTCTGATAATCCTGTCATAATGAACGGCATGATTAAATGATGTTTTTCTATGCAGCACGTCTTGCTTCATTTGCTCAGCATCCCCTAGTAATGGTGTTCAACTAATTACAGTATGAAGAGTACACATGCAAACACACACACTCACCATGCCAACACACTGTCTGGGCCAAATGTCTTGTCCTGGCTTACATCTCATTGGCCACTTGTTGCGATGGGCAGGCTATCAAGCCCATAATCCTACTTTAGTGTAATCCCCATGCAATGTTTCCAACTGTAGGTTAGCTGCCTTGTCAGAAAGACTGGCAAAAACCTGGACTGGGATTAAACCAATAACCCACCAGCTAATACCATGAAGAAATATGAGGTATTGTAGCCATGGTTGTGTATAATATCGTTATTGTTTACCAGTAAGGGTAGTTAGCTTCTTTTTTCTGTGTTTAATGATATGACTGGTAATGCGGATGACATCAGCCTTTCTTCCTCTCCCATAGAAACATGATGTGACTGCATTAGACAGACACTACCCTGTGTTATTTTGTTGTAACATAACTGTAATGAAACACTGCTAGTGTAAATAGTTGGATTAACCACTGTTTTCTCTAACTTATGCTTTAGACTGAATCACTCTGGTTTACTTGTATGTCTATGAGGTAGGTGTACAGCTCATGTACCACAAAGGTCTAGTTACAGTATCAGAGGATAATAGTCATCTCCACGTGTGTCTGAGACAAGTTTGAATGAGCAGCGTAAAAACGCCATCTGGCTGTGTGTGTGTGTGTGTGTGTGTGTGTGTGTGTGTGTGTGTGTGGTGGAGGGGGAAATGAATAATCTGTCAGATAAATTACATAAAAAATTGATAACAATTTTGTTGCATAGTTATGAGGGACCAAACGATTAAACTGCAAAGAGTAAACGATGTGATATTATGTTAATATTCACAGATTCAACAACAAATGGTTACAATAAGAAACTGAGAAATCTATTTTTTTCCTCAGTTTTTATCCTTTTATGTGATGTAACAATTCAGTACGAGAGCAACTTATTCTTATATTTTATATGTTGTAATTTTTTTGTGTGAGGGGGATTATTGCTTGGCAGGATCATCTATCCAACATGTATTTTCCTTCTGCAACCAGGGAATCTGAAAACAAAGCCTGTCAAAAGGGTCTTTGTGGTATCTGATGGTGTAGCTGTTCACAAAATATTGATGAAGTGAGTCAAATTCAGTTGTTCTGATAACTCTACACAGTCCTTGTAGCTTAAGCAGAAAAAACTAGGGAAGAAAAAAGAAATGCACTGGATATAGGGTCTTGCAGTCTCAGCTAGTTTAATACTATGCTATAATTAGTGCAAAATATTCGTACCTTTTAAATTCAGAAATCAGTGGCCATCAAGGCAACTGTGTAATACTCTGTGATGTGGTTCTTCTGACAGTGTTCTGATGGGAGAAAGCAGGTTTAACAAAACATGAATCTTTAATCTGAACTTTTGAAGTGTAGTTCCAGTTCCAGAGCAGCTGGATAATTAGCCAAGGCAGCTCTGAGTAGCTTGAACCTGGTTGAAGTTCATCCACAGCAGCCATAAAAAACCCTTTAATTTGTGGAGCTCTGATACTGTGATTCATCATGGCAGAGGGGAAATAAAAAACTATTTTAATCCAGTGAGTCTACGAGTATGAGTGAGTTCCAGTTTGAATCATGACATTTAATGTTGTGATATTTATTATATTTATTTATAGTATTTATATTTATAGTATAAATATAGTATAACTAGGGTGTCAATGTTCAGACTGATGTAAATTATTACATGTCAAGCGTAACATTTAAAAAAAACCTGTTCAGCAGTATATAATTACTGCCTGTGTTTAAAAAAACAAACAAAAAAAACAAAAACAAAAAAAAACAGTCTCCATTAAGTCTCCATTGAGTACTACCGATGAATCTCAAAACTCCTAAAAATGTACACAGTCTCCAGTATGATATGAAAAGTATGACAAAAATGTTCCACCACAACATCACAATTCATTGTTAAGCTATTTTCATTTTTTACTAAGAATTTGTTGACGATTAATTCTTGTACAACCATTGCTGTTTTCTAATAACTATTTATTTGAATGGCTGTGTCCATGTTTTTAAATTTTGTCTTTGTCCTAAGACTTGTATTATTTGGCTGGTATCATAAATCCCATAGATACGGTTTTCAGTCACATTATCTTGATAAATTGTTTGGGATTGAAAGGCTGTCCAAGTCGTCACAGTTAACAAAGAGTTAACTTTTCCCTGTTTGAATCATTTCCTGCTCTGGTTTCCTGGGTATTCTGACTCTCTCTCTTTCACTTTCCTGCTGTTAAAGGGGCTGGACTAGCTCTTACAAGTAGATCTTGTCTTGCTGCTAGCATCCGGGAGGGCTCTGCCTCCCACTATCTGTCTGCACTGTGACCTGTAGAGGACCAATCAAAGGACTCCCACATCTTTTGCTGTCTAGTTGTGGTTACACCTCGTTCGGCCATTTCATCGCATTCAAGGTTTACTTTCTTCCTTTTGGCTTGAAAATCAAGGGCCAGCTCCACTACTTTTCAGTTATTCATATTCCTTGTGGTCTTGCCTGACAAAGACTGTCATTGTGCCTTTTGTTATTTTGTCCTTGCTTTTTTTTTTTTTTACAGATTTCTTCTTTTGTCTGTCCGAATGTTAATTCAACTCTTTTTCAGATGTACCAGATTAATTTTATTCACTATGGCCGAGGTAGTGGTGTCTAGTAGTGGATGGGGTTTTGGCGCTTTTTTTTTTTTTGGGGTTTGGTTTTCATTCACTTGTAATCTCTACTTTACTTTCTTATATTCAAGGAGATTTAATTAAGTTAAATTTAATTTAGTAATAGCATAACTTGTTTAAATGTTCACACAGGAAGCTTTGATAGAAAAGTTCATGTTACAAGTTGATTTCTTACCATTCTCACATCCTCTTTTTTTCCAACACTTTCATAATTAAGGAAGTTCATGCCTTCTATTATTGTGCCATGCTGCTTGCTGCTGTCTTCCTGTCACTGGTGGCAGCAGATAAGTAGTGAAAAGAGTTGCTGTCAGTGTCTTCGGGTAAGGTAGAAATTGTCATGTGGAAAGGAATGCAACTGAAGGATCTGTCTCAGATATCTCCATCTTGAGCCAGCTGTTAAAATTCAGCAGCTACAGCATAATATTTATTTCCTGGACCAACTTTGAACAGCTGTTCACCTAATCCTTGGGTGAAGCCAAGTTCAGATTCAGGCATTTCCTTTATTCCATTATACGGGACTGTGGATAAAGCTGTATGTCCTAATAGTGCATGCGTGTATAGTTTAGCTTATACACAGTGATTTTATGGTAAGCATAACATGCTCAACATAAAATTTTCTTTTCTTTTCTTTCTTGCAGTCTTTTGAGAGCGGAACAGTAGCCCTGCGATCTGGCAACCTCAGTGTTCTGAAGAAGCGCTGGGAGCAAGGAGGAACCGGTGATCAGGACAAGCCGCCTTCGGTTCCACCTCCACACCAGCCCATCTCACGCCACAGGCCTCGTACCTTGAACAGGCCTCCTTCCGTTACTGAGCCTCCGGTAAAGAGTCCTGGCCCACTGACAGATCAGGGAGGTCAACACGCAGTCAATAGTGTTCAGCAGGCCTCAGCAGCTCCAGAGATTGAAGACCAGAGAGGGTTGGAGAAGGAAGAGATGATGAATGAAAAGCTTGAACAGCACGTTCCAACCAGCCCGTGTGCCTCTTATGAAAAGCCCAGAGTGCCTTTGAACAACCTAAAGATGAAGTTTGAGAAAGGAGAAAAGCCTACGGAAAAGGTAAAATATTTTGCTTTTGATATCCCTGTAGCTGTGGTCACTGTATCTTCAACATGAGGATCTGAGGGTAAGGATTTTGTACTTTTGGGTAAAATAATTGTAACCATAATGCTGAGTCAGACCAGTCTTGTGCAATATTAGAAAAAAGACTGATGGCACAATGTTTCCCACATGTAGTGAGCTCCATGTTGCCTTCGTGACTATAGTTAATTAGTACATTTAAAACAATCTTACATGCTAATTGCTTTGCTGCTACAATCTCTGTCCAACAGTATACTAGTGACTCGTAGTTCATAAACAGAGATAAGAAGCTCTGAGTCACATATTAATGATTGATAAAAACCTGTGACCGTCCTGTATGTGCAGAAGTACTCAGTGCTTAGTGTAGTTTCTGCAGATTTTCAACATCCTTCATATTTAGATTGTTTTAAATGCATTACCCATTTTTACCCAGTTTCTTCTGTTTTCTGAAGGAGCGCTTGTCCGTGTGAATTTACCCTTGTTCTCCTCAGCACCACCCACTCATCTCTATCTTTCATTCATTCAGCCCAAAACAACAAGTATGCCACTCTTTATCTTCTGTAACAGAGGAATGCAGAAGCATTCCTGACCTGGGGCCGTCTCATTCCTCACAGGATCCCTTCTGAGGAGCAGTTGTCTTTATCTCACGTTTTATTAGCTGCAGTGCGTACCCTGCTCTACTGGGATTTTCCCAGTCCTGGGAATCATATTTAATTTTTTTTATTGTATTTTGTTGTGCAGCTCTGTATACACCATGTACTGCAGTCATGAAACAACCTATAAAATAAAATGAACTAAGTCGTAGTGTTTTTCACTGCTAGTAAAGAAGAAGTGAAATTTACATTACTAACATTTAAAAATTAGACTGGAGCCTTTATAACTGAAATGGTTATATAACCTTATAATCAAATATAGTGCAGTGCACCCTTTGCCCCTGTCTGGCTGCAGCTTTCAATATTTTAATGTTCTAGTTGGTGTTTGATTTGCATGGCAGGGGCGGTCTGCGAGACAACAGGACTCCAAAGTTCCAGTGAAGCAGTCTGTAGAAATGGGCTATTTTAATTGGTCCAAACCAGCTCATGTGTGTAAAGGATAGGTGGTGCGAGAAACTGTGTGGTTTTCTCATTTGTTTGAGTAAAACAGGCATATTGGCAGACCAACGCACAGAGCTCACTCTTTAGTAGAGTGGAATAATTTTGGTTCTTTGCCCACGTGCAAACGTGTGTTTGGTTCTTTTTAACCACATGCTGCATGGCTGTCTCTGCAGATACCGCTCTGGTTACTGCCAGGTATTCACTGGATGCCTGGAAAGCACATGAGCTTGATTTTGTGCATTTTTTACTGCTGAGTTCAATATCTGCTGCTCAAAACTTGCAGCTTGTTTGGGTTTGATCCAGTCCTACAGGCAGTGTGACTTTTGACCACTTGCCAGTGACAATGCTATGAATAAAAAGATAAATGAACTGATTTAGGCCACAATTAAAGGCAGGGGAGGAGCAGAAAACAAATTTATGCTTAAAAGTTCATAACTTCACCTTCATAAACTGATCTTCAGAACCCATCAGTTGTTTTATTCTTCCAGGGTGGCAGAGCAGCACTTCGTAGTACTTCATCAGATGACGTGGAGCAGCCAAGCAGTAAGCAAATATCAGTAGCATTAATGAAATGCAGAAAGATTTGGGTTTAATGCAAAACAACGTCAGGCAAGGCACTTAATTTGATCCTCTCTTCTGCTTCAGGTCGCCCTGTGCTGAGGCGATCATCATCTCTGAAGGAAAAGATGGCCAAGTACCAGTTTGCTGTTGCTAAACAAGAGCAGACACATTCTGTGAGTTCATGTAATAAAGAGGTTCACAACAAAAACGGTGAAAATCCCAGTAATTAAAAGATTACCTCGTATTTTGGAGATTTTAAGAGAATTTTAATGAACATGATTCAAAGTGATCAAAACAACAATCAAAGTCCAACATTATTCATTACATATGTTAGTTACATCTTACCCGTACTGATTTCGAGCTCCTTTCGCTTTCAGAGCTGCATTATTTGTTAGTGACAACAAGCTGCTGGAAAAGTTCCTCCGAGATTTTTGGTCCATGTTGGCGTGACAGGATCACACAGTTAATGCATATTAACTGTGTGGATATATGAGCTCACTGTCATGTTCAAGAAACCAGTTTGAGATTGAGTTTTGTTACATGGAGTGTTATACTGCAGCCGTCAGAAGATGGGTACACTGTGGTTATAAAGGCATGGCCATTGTTAGTAACACTACTCAGGTGCTGTGGTGTTTTAATGATGCTCCCTTAGTACTAAGGAGCCCAAGGTTTCCCAAGAAAATACCCCCCACAACATTACACCACCACCAGCAGCCTGAGCTGTTTATACAAGGCAGGCTTGATCCATGCTTTTATGTTGTTTACCCCACCATCTGAATGCTGCAGCAGAAATAGAGACCATGCAACATTTCTCCAGTCTCTGCTCAGTTTGTACTTCAGCAGGTCATCGTGGCCATGTTTACATGCATAAATACATCCAGGTGCTGTTATTGCCAGCAACTCAACTAATCTTTCCCACACAGAAAATGAATTTTATCATTCAGCACAGACCATTTGTTCTACCTTGCTTTTGTAACTCATGCTTCTCTGAGATGTTTACCTTTCTGTACCAGAAACAGGTGAACATCTCATTGTTTATTATATAACAATCAATGTTTCTCTCTTTTTCCTCCAGGTTTCGGCCTCACAGTCTGCTCCAAAAGCATCTGCATCTGAAAATGAGAAAGTAACACCTGTGCCTGAATGCAATGGTTGGTCTTAAAGGATACTTGGAGAATACAGTCATGTGCAAATTTCATTTTTACTGTGCATATTGTGCTACTAGTCTGCTTTACCAGTCTTAATAATTGAGCAGCAACTGAGCTCGTTTATGTTCTGTCTGTTTTAGGGGACAGCACGGAGCAACCAAAATCACCACGGGTGAGTCATCACAGTGAACAGTAGACATGCACATATCATTAACTTAAAAAAAAAAAATCAGCCAGTGTTAATTGTCAATAAAGCTGACACTATTTATGTTTTTAGAAGTTTCGCCCACCAGAGAAGGAGACGTGCATCGCTTGTACAAAGCAAGTGTATCCACTGGAGAGACTTGTGGCCCATCAGCATGTCTACCACAAAAGCTGCTTCCGCTGTATTCATTGCAGCACAAAGCTTAGGTAAGCATTCACACCAGATGCTTACCACTTCTATATCATAATCTCCTCTCATGTAAATATTCCTGTCTGTTTTATAGTCTTGCAAATTATGCTTCTCTGCATGGAAACATCTACTGCAAGGCCCATTTCAACCAGCTCTTCAAAGCCAAAGGCAACTATGATGAAGGCTTTGGTCATCGGCCTCATAAGGAGATGTGGGAGCCGCGAGTTGACGGAGATGAAGATGTTGAAGCGGTGAAGCAAAAAGAAGAAGAGAAAACTGCAACAGTGAATCGTCCAGCTGAGAGTGCCTCAGACATGCAGCCTGTCCCAGATGTGGAAACGTCTCCACATGTTAAGGTTACAGATCTGACCGCCTTACTGGAAAAGCAGAGTCGCAAGCAGACAAATGTGAGCTCTGATGAGAAAGGTCAGTCAGAAAAGCCAACTGAGAAACGCAAACTGAAGATCGACTGGCCTCCCCGGACGGGTGAGCAGCACACCGGGACAGAATCCCTTAGTCCAGTCACAGAGGACATTGGTTCAAGCCGACCCTGGAGAGCCAAGTGGCCTCCAGATGATGAAGCGCCTTCAACTTTCCAGAGCTCAGAGCGTGCTGAATTGAAGAGCCTGAGGAGGAGCACTTCTCTTAAGGAGCGGATTCGGCCTTTTACAATAGCAGCCAAACCCAAGTCCACAAACCCCACAGGTCCTCGCGAGCCTCGTCGTAATCTCAAATCTTTGCAGGATTGGAGAGCATCTTTTGAGGAAAAAACATCTTCTGAAGAATCAACCAAGGAAAATAAACCAGAAGTCCAGCAGGAGAAAAAGCAGAAAAAGAAAGAGAAGATATCTCAGATGCAAAGTGAAGATATAGAGACCATCTCTGAGGGGGACGTGGCGAGTCAGGTTGAGAAAAAGAAAGAAAGAGATGAGGGAGTAAAAAGAAATACAAAAGGAGACAAGGCGGCTGGGGATGAGGGCTCTTTGAGAAGCTTATCTCCTGAGATGCCAATCAACCTTTCTCCACCATCAAAGCCAAACCAGAACCGCACCTCCCAGGATGTGGGCTTCTGGGAAGAGGACAAAGAAGGAAGTGATGCAGAGGATCTGAGTGCAGAGGATATAATCAAGAAGAACCGCTGTTATGAAGAGGAGGAGGACACTGAGTCATAGAGTACCTTACAATTTTACTGTCACTTCCTTACACCTTAAAACCCCTTTTCATATTCTCAGTTTATACGTAGATTATAATTTTAGCTTTGCCAGATTTTATAGTGATGCAAAAGTGTGTAATAGAGTATGCGCATTCATGCATATTTATATATTGAATACTGCCTTATGTTAACAGTTAATAACTTAAAAATGCAAAATTTTGTTTCGCATACTTATTTTCATTATATAGTTTAAACATATCTGATGTATCTTGTTTATGACTGATGATAATACTGCAAGGCTGGCCTCTGTTAAATTGAATCATTGACTGTGGTCATTATGTGCAGCGTGAGCAGCATATTATGTGCAGGAGGTGTATCCACAATCTATTATAATTTATGTGGCACTTAATAGTACTCTTTAACTACGGGGAGTACCAGACTGCATGCAGCCAAACAGTCACAACGTGCAAGAAACAGTCTAAATATCTGCACTGCCCAGATGTCAGAAAGCACAGATATTACAGTTTAGGTTTTACACTTTGATTTAATTTCAATAGTAAATTAAAGAGAAAAAATTAAACAGAAGTTGAACAATTATGTGCTTGCTAAGAATTTACCTTATCTCCATACAACAAAAGCCTTGTCTTCTCTCAAGGATGAAAATACTGTCCAGTACTTCCAGTACTCCCTAATAGCCGTCCCTTTGTTATGTAATTACTCTGATTTTTTTTTTCTCTCTCTGCAAGCGTCAGGCATGTTGAAATCATTTAATTTTCTCAATCAATCAATCAATCAATGAATCAATGAATCAATCAATCGTACTATGCTAGCTGTAGCCTATCTCAGCTACCATGGGGCGAGAGGCAGGGTACACCTGGACAGGTTGCCAGCCTGACGCAGGGCTCCACATCTCACTATGATTAGCGTGCATCTGAACATTCAACTATCACAAGGCCAGCTGCTTTTACTTGGTTAAAGTAACTAGATATTTAGGTATACAGACAAACAAGCGAGTGAAGTCCAACACCATGCTGCTGGGGGATTTTTGCTTTGATAGAAGTACAATTAGCGCTACAGTGATACATCAGAAAAGGCTTCCCTTAGTCTCAATCATAGCTGAAAAAGCTTTGATATGTTATTTATTTAGAGCTTTTTGATTGTGATGTTACATGTTAGAATATTTTTATTATTAATCACCATTGTCACAGTACAGAACTTTTTCTGGTAGGAAACTTTTCAGTTGCATACCCTTGGGGCCTTCAGATTTTTTTTGTTTCATTCTTCTCAAATGTAATCCGGTTTATACTGTATGTTCACTCTTTGTATTTTATATTGGTGGGATGTATGTTTTTAATAAATTGAACAATAAACCTTGGGTACCACAGTCTAAGCTGTCCATTCAATGGAGGATTTGAGCAAAATGGACTCTTTTAATGTATAAACTACACAGGAACACAAAGGTTCATCTAGACCAGGGGTCAGCAACCTTTAACACCCAAAGAGCTATTTGGACGCGATTTCCACGCAAAAGAAATCACTGGGAGCCGCAAATACTTTTTGACATCTAAAATGAAGATAACACTGTGTATATGTGTTGTATGTATATATATGTGTGTGTGTGTGTGTGTGTGTGTGATGTGTATTATATTTATTTATATATAAATATATAATTTGGCTTTTGGAGCCTTGACCTGACTTTTAAAAAATAATTGGAAAAAAAGCACTATGCTGCTAAAAGATGAAAAATAGATATTTGCAAAATTCTGCCTAAATATGTATTTTACCTGGTTAATGTGTGTGGCGGGGCGTGGTCGCGGGAGGCGGACGCACCTGAGCGGCACCCGCATCACGCCTCGCCGCCTTAACGTCTGTGCTCTCTATGCTGTTGTGTTGGTATGTGTCGGGCTGTGAGCTTTAACACCGGCTGTATGCGTACAGCAACCGTGTGTGAAAAGTGGTCAATAAAGAGATGCTGAAAAGCGTGTTCATGGAAACATCGTCGGGTCTGCCGTGATATGTTTACAATGGGACTTCTGCTCCTGAACCTCTGCGCACAGCGTCTGCAAATCGGGGCTGTACGAAGTCACTTTCATCTTTACACAGGACTGTAAGCTGTCATCTGTGAGGCGTGAGCGGTATTTGTTTTAAACATAGTTCACGGTGGAGAACAGCTGCTGACATAATATGGATCCGAAGATCGATAATTGGCCTACCTGGGGTTGAAAGTCTCGATAAATGCACGGCGTTTCGGTGGGTATATCGGCTTCCGCAAGTGTGACGCTTATTTTGAGCGATCAAAAACTAATAGAATATAATTTTATATTTATATTTCAATATCACAGTAATCTTCCAATTTAGAACTACAAGTTAAAAAAGAACTAACATAAATAAAATACACTTCAGCTAATTAAAAAAATAATTTATTTTCCCAAACAAGCCGCACTAAAAGGATTAAAGAGCGGCATGCGGCTCCGGAGCCGCAGGTTGCCGACCTGACCGTTGTGTCATGGTCTTTAATTTTATTCTGTTGCAGACCAGTCAGAATACATCATCGTTCTTAATTTATCTCGAAATGAGTGCTATTGATGCTGGCAAGGTCATTGATTTCCATTTGAGAACTGACAATCTGTGATTCACAGTGAGGCAAAGAAAGCTCTAATTTGTGATAAATATGAACTTTATCCCTTTATACTGAATGAATAACATCCAATGTTTACTGTCATCTTACAGCTTTGCTGTTATCTAACCAGTGTGCTTAGAAAGATATTTACCTTAATCATCCCGTAAATGTTGTGCTTATCTGAAAAACCTATTAATATGATCTCCATTTTAAAAAATTTAAACCAGACAAACATTTCATCTACATGAAGAAACAACTTTTTTTTGCTGGCATTAAAAAAGTGAAGTTAGTCTTAAGATTTAAAGTTAGCAGCCAGCACAGAATGCTCATTAAAATTAAACCTGAAGGGAAGAGGAAAGAGAAGAATGTAGTCAGTAGTGTGATGACTTTAAATATTTTATTAACATTTTTGGCATATTTATCTGATTGCTTTAAGAGACGACAAGAAAATACAAAAAAGTGAATTTGATATGAAAGAAGAACATATATAAGAAGGGATGTGAGGGCAGGATAGGTCTGTTGCAACAGCTCCTGCTAGGCATGGTCACCAAAATGGTTTACAGTACAGGCTGATGTGACAGTATGCTAAACGTTATGTCAGCACACAAGTAGCAGCAATGGAGCATAATTAAATATTTGCTGACCAAAAAGAAACAAAGACATCTGGGATGCACAAGATCCATAAGAAGTTTCTGCCTAAAAACATCTACATGAATCAATTCCAACACCCGCATGGAGGCACTTGTTTGATATCTAAAGGTGATCAATATTCTACTGTAAGGTGTTTTGACTTCACTGATTGACGGTGCAACTGCAGCTGATAAAAAGACCTAATTTACAGAACTGGAGATAAAATTAAAAACTTTAAATGGTGGCGTTATCAGCAAATGAAGACCCACTGCCATATTTTTATGAACATCTCACAACCTGTAACACAAATGCACCGTCTTCTGCTACAACTTAACTATCGGCAGAGGAAATGTAGAGATTTCTTAACAAAAGACTTTTGTAATAGATTATAGTGGAAAATAATGTGACGCAAGAAAAAAAAGGGTGAACATGAAAACGTTTGGCTGAATTCAAAGTACAGCCCAAGATAACATCACTGCAGAAAAAAAAGACAACATATCATTTTCAAATTTGATTTTCAAATATACCTGAGAGCAGCAAGTAGTATTACAGTATGGCTTCTTTTTACACATTCAGATCTATAGGCCAACAGTCCAACTAGTGAGAAATTCACTTTATGCAAATATAAGGCCTTAATTCTTGCCCTGACAGAGTTTGATAACTGAGAATTGCTCTTCAGAGTTTTCCTTTGGAGACATTTGATATGCATTTCTAAAACACTTAATGATGATCCATAGAAAACACACTCAATATGAGGATTACATAATTTTTTCCCCCCTGAAAACATCAGAAGTCTCCAATGAGTTTGGCATTTCTTTTCATTGATATAAACGTCTGTGATTTTCTTGGTTGGTTGATGGAAAAAAGTAAAGAACATGTATGTAGTTACACTTTGACACCAAGCACTCAAGCATTCAAGGGAAGTGAATAAACAGGACTATGAACCTCATACTGTCACCCAAATCTATTTGAGCTTCTTCCTCTCACATGGTTTTGATTTTAATCATAGCAGATTTTCAAAAAAGGTAAACAGCACAGAGAGTTACAGAACATTTCTGCTTATTTAAACAGCTTTCAAAAACACAGCAATTAAAGGCCATTAAACAGTTTTGATGTAATTTCAACAAATTGCTATTAAATTTAATTATCTCATAACTGTCAAAGCATGTGGCTTGAACCGTTTCCACAAAATAGCCTGTAATGACTCCATGTCAGAACAAGCACACATACCTACAAGGAATGGAGCAGCTAGTTTTTCCTGTAAACTCACTGTTCATTTAGTGCACAGCTGTTTCTTTGGAAGACTTTCTGAGGATTTTCTTTCTAAACTACGACTCTCACCACTGAGTGTCAGTAATTCACTGTAAGTAGGAAGAAGCAGCAGAGCTGTGAGGATAAGCTCAGGATGGCTGCAGGCTGTGAGAGTGCCATTTGCTGACATGCATTATTGCTGATAAGTAATAGGGTTCATTTGTTAGCTCATGCTCTTTCTGGACTTTCACATTCATTATTCTGTTGAGCCTCTTTTTGACATTTTATGCCCTTTTTTAACTTTAAGATGTTTATGTATTATTGCTACAGCATTACTCCATATTCCTAAAAAATCTCAGATTATTTTAACAATTTTTTAAAATATAAAAATTTTAAAAAAGCTATTTTTTAGGCACATATTTAATATTAACTCATAATTCTTATAAAAGTTTTTGAAAGCATATTAACTTATTCTTCCAGCACGAGGGAGCCACACTCAGCTTCTACACTGGAATGACTTTTCTGGGAACATTCTGGAATTTGTTGATTTTTACCATCGGATCTCCAAAATGCACACAAGCTCATTCCCTTGTCCTTGCTCTAATCTCACCATTCAGCTCTCATTTCCTCCACCCTGCTCATCCACTGAGGGGGTGCAGGTCCACTCTGACCTTCTCCCCAGTGCTCATCATGCCAATGGTAGGATAGAAGCCTCCTACAGGTAAGGCCACTTCCCTCCGGCCCACCACTTTTCCATTCCGGGTGAAGAACACCTGAACAACAAAGAAAATATATTAAGACTATCTGCTGGGAAGATGGCATATACAGTACTGTGCAAAAGTTTTGAGCCACCCCTTATTTTTTTATATTTTGCTTCCATATGAGCCAGACTTTACTGCAGTTTCTTAAAGTGCTCTCCAGGCTTTCCAGAGTCTTTCAAAGTTTTTCTGCTTTTTCTACTCTTATTCACTCTAGTCCTTGCACCTCACCATTTTCAGACAAGTTCAAGCAATAAAAAAGTGACCCTAACTCAAGGGATGAACCAGGGTTGTGCCTACACATAACAGATAGCTTAGAAAATAAATAGTTTCAAATGGTATCCTTTTGCACAAGAAAACTCTCACAAAAACACAACTTTTGCTCCCATTTTAGTTGAATCTACATAAAAATGCCAAAGATAACACAGTCTAACAGACATAAAATTGTATATTTGCATTTTTGTAACTACAGTGGTGTTCCCAAAGTGCCATTAGATGAAAACGTGGCATATGCACTGTGTGTAGTGTTTACTTAAAAAAATGAGCAGATTGTAGAGGATTAAAAAGGAAATAGCAGGTCTAAAAAATATCTACAGCAGATGACCAGTGTATGAAAGTCAAATCCTTAAGAAATAGGAGGAAAAAATCCAGTAAAGACCTGACACAGGACCTGAGAGATGCATCTGACCCTTCAACTGATCTATCTACTGTTCACTGAAACCTCAACAGAAACAGTCTCAGTGGAAGGGTCGCTGTCAAGAAGCCATTCTTAAGGAAGGGAAAAGGCTGGGGTATGCCAAATTACACAAGAACTGGACTGAAAATCGGTGGCAACAGGTCTGAAGGAGTGATGAATCCAGATCATTTTTCAGCATGATAATGATCCCAAACACACTGCCATCTTATCACACTGATAAGAAAGAGTGCAGTAAAAGGGGATCATACCAAATACTGACTTTCAAACTCATCAAAACTGTATAAATTCTGTTTTTTCCTTATATACTGTAAATTCATTTATGGCTTTATTGTTTTAATAAACTGCTGCACCTGTTTCCCATTTTCCTATCAAAACGTAAAGAAATGATTCGAATTTCCACACTGTGAAAGGATCTCACCATGACCTTCCTCCCCTCTAAATCTTCTCCCTCATCCTCATCCTCATCTTCATTGTTTGCATACAAATCATTGTGAACCTCAAAGGGCTTAGCAACCCCATCGAAGTCCCAGTCGTCGATCTCATCTGAAAGTACCCAGTAAGAAAGCAAGTCAGAGGCTGCACGTGTGAAGGCACTTTGAAAAACGTGCGAACAATATAAACACGTTCACCTCCGCCATCAATGCTGAAGTCACGCGGAAACATGATGCCGCAGCCCATGATGTCCCCTTCAAGGCAACGCGGCCCAAACGGGTCCCCGACCCCACTGCCGTGGAACAACTTCCCATCATCTATGAAGAACAACAAGGGATCTGATTACAACTTTATTCCACATTAACAAGAGTATTACATAATAAAGAAACAAATGCCGATATCAAGATATAAAACAACATCTCTCATCTGCCAACATGTAACAGTGAACAGTGTAAAGAAATATCCATCGTTCATTTTCCAAAGAAGTGATTCTGGACAAACACACGGCCACTCCAGCAAGCAATTTAGAGTTTCCATTTGACCTGATCTGCATGATTTAGACTGTGGGAGGAAATCAGAGCAACCAGAGGAAACAGACATAGACATAAGGGAGACCATGCACCAATTACACTGAAACAATATCACTCTGAAGTTTACATCTTTTTCCAAGTGCTGGGAGTAAAATAGAGCTACTCAGGAATCAATCAGAAACATTACGTTAATACAACTTAAAGCAATGATCAGGAATAATAACCATTCAGCCCTTTTTAAGATCGCTGGAAACATTTGTTTGGTGCCATTTTCTGTGTCACTGATGGCAACACAATGATTGTGTCCACTACAAAAAACATTGTGACAATGGGACTCAAACATGGGCTTGATTGGAGTTCAGACAGTGACACCTAATCATCCAGCATCAGGATCAGACTGAGCACTCTCACCTGCATGATAAGCTATGGACCCTCTGCTCCAACCCGGATGTCTGTTTTTTGGATAGTCCTGAAAATCAAAAAAGAAATTAGCTGTGGCTGATGATGGAATAAATTACTGCTAGGCTGATTGTTTTATTATATACATTTATTTCTCTAAGATGGGATGCTTATCACGACTTTTTTAGACATAATAGACGTCCTAAAGGTGCTGTTCAGAGATGCCCAGCAGAACTCTTGTACTGTTTACAATTATTCAAAGCTGCGAGGGATTCTTTTACCTGAAATAAAACCTGCCTAACGCTGATTTTATAGGTCTATGTTTAGCCTAAATTTAGGTGGTTAAAGTATCCGCACAAAGCCACGTACACAGAGCACTGGAGTGATTGTGTGCACAGTCACAGGTAGAGAAATCGCACGTTGCAGTGAAGAAGATAAGACTGGAACAATACCACAGGCAAGTAAATAGCAGACAGTGACACCAAAAGGAATGCACTATAAACAAGTGTTCCTTTATCCAACATAAGCAATGATTGAGCAACTAGTAACTTAAGCATTTGTTACCTTTAGATAGAGAGAGAGAGAGAGAGAAAGAGAGACCCTTGTTTTGATTTTTGCAGCAAGAGGTAATACTTCCCATCAGCAGACTGATGCATCTCGCAGGAGATGACGGGGGATGGAACTTAACCTCAGGAATGACCGTTTGATGGATTTATAATGCTCCACTAAAACCGCAGACACACTGAGAAAAACAATTCCTGGAAAACAATCAGCACAATGACAGAGCTCTATTCTCCACGACGTCTGACCCGAGGGCACGGCGTGCCCACACACAGTAACTAACAGCAGAGGAGTGAGGGGGAGCTTAACGTCAAGGGTGTCTGCAACAGCAATCCATTACCTCCCAAGCTGAGAGCACTATCCCAGCTGGCAAAGCAGTGGTGCGATTATGAAGAGTGACGCTCAATCAATTAGCGTCCAATAACTAAGAACAGCGAGCACGAGCGAGCTGGCGGAGAACAACGACATCTGAGCCAAACTTCATTTCATATCACTCATTCAAATGATGCAATCGCTGCAGCCTGAGCAATTATTACAGTGTTTTATTTGTATTAAACAGGATGTGCACAGAGTTCACATGAGGCCAGAGGCAGTTTGTTTTATCTCTGATGTGTAAATATTTAACAGATCTAATTTAGTTTCAAAACACAGGACATCATTTTCCACTTATGTAGGATTTACTCCACATAAATGATCCTGGATGGATGGATGGATGGATGGATGGATGGATGGATGGATGGATGGATGGATGGATAGATAGATAGATAGATAGATAGATAGATAGATAGATAGATAGATAGATAGATAGATAGATAGATAGATAGATAAGCCAGAGGAACTTGTGCAATCATTTTTTGCTAATCTACAATGATTGACTATTTGGAAATATAGAAGAAGTAGGACTAACTTTCCTATTCAGGAGGGCAGTCAGTAAACATGTTAGCATGCATATGGAACAACCTTCTATGGAAAACCAGATGTAGCGGTAAAATGAGACAATATTTATTCTGTTGTTAGCTTTTCCTCTTTCGGTCATCCATCACTTAGACTGGAAACAGTGAGAGCAGTGGGGCAAATGAGGGAGAGCGATGACGAGGTGTTAGAGGGGCAAAGAGAAGTTTTCTTTACTGACAGATAACCACGGTGTGTGTATAGTAAATTAACCCTTGTATCAATGTCAGTGACATGTGATCATTATCGTGATGACTGTAACGAGGAGCCTCTTACCCTGCGTGCCAGCCCCAGTGCAATATAACACTTCTCTCCAGCATCTGTGATCTCCAGCTCATAGTAGTGGAAGCGTGTGTTCAGAGGCCGACGGGCTTGAGCCAAGCCCACATCCACGATGCTCTTCCCTTTCCCTACGTACTCCAGCAGCTGCAGACATGACCCATCAGACATGTTAAACATGCACAGCTAGTAGGAGAAGTCATATAATATTACATGCAGACATTACTTTGAAAACAGTATCAAGATGAATCTGATTAGGTAGCAAGGTACTTTATACCTTTAAATATGAAAAATGTGTCTATAGGTAATTTTAAAGGATAAAATAAACATGAAGTTGTATTTCACTCTTATACATAAATCCCCAAGCACCTAAACACAATTTCTGTCAATTCACCACATTCAGGATTTGGTGCTACAGCTGACTAGAGGCGAGTTACATTATCAAGCTTCCCTAGTGCTGCAGTTACATTATGTTTAAGCACATGGCATTATCTCAGAATCGAGTAACTAAAGTCCTGCCAGATTTCCAACATAACTTCTGTTCTGCTAATCTCAAAAACACAGTGAGGTCCATATGTTTTTTAAACAAAGGCACAATTTTGGTGCAGACATTTAGATTTGATTCAACAAAAGTTGAATGGCTGTTTGGGAAACAGCCATTTTAATACACAGTCCCTCACTTTAAGATGATAAATATTAATTTAGCATAGCAAAGCAGCACAATTATGAATACAAGGATTTTTTTTTCGAGGATGAAACCTCTTTGCAGTCTTGGACTGCCAGAAATCTAGAAGCCATGGACCAAATGCCGTTTCCTTTCTTGAAATGCTCTGCCAGGCCTGAACTGCAGCCGCCTCCAGTTGCTGCTTGTTGTCTCTGCATTAAGTTAATACATTTCTTTGCCTTATGAAACTTTTGGGTTACTTCTGCAGTATGGTCATTATCCGTATCCTTCAGAATTGATCCCTTTACGGGGCGACCGTGGCTCAGGGGGTTGGGAAGCGTATCTGTAACCGGAAGGTTGCCGGTTCGATCCCTGGGCTCTCTGTCCTGGTCGTTGTGTCCTTGGGCAAGACACTTTACCCTACCGCCTACTGGTGTTGGCCAGAGGGGCCGATGGCGCGAAATGGCAGCCTCGCTTCTGTCAGTCTGCCCCAGGGTAGCTGTGGCTACAACTGTAGCTTGCCTCCACCAGTGTATGAATGCTAGAGTGAATGAATAGTGGCATTGTAAAGCGCTTTGGGTGCCTTGAAAAGCGCTATATAAATCCAATCCATTATTACTTCTATCAGCAGTCAGATCATCAATAAACCCTCTCTATTTACATTCAAGTGTCTCCTGACTGTAGACTTACGTCCTCGAAAGTGTTCTTCACTTGGCTAGATGTTGTTGTTGTTTTTCTTAAACATGGATATAATTCTGTCATCATGTACTTTAGTTATCTTTGGTGGCCTTTCAGGCTTTCTGGTGTTGCTGAGCTGGTCATTCCTTCTTTTTAAGAATGTACTGTTGATTTTGGCCTCTCCTGAAGTTTTTTTTCCCATTTCTCTGCCATCTATTTTGGATTTTCAACCCAACAATGGTTTCCCTCACTTGTGCTGCCATGTCCCTGGACCTTGTATTGAGAATTTCAGAGAACAGATACAAAATGCAAATTCATCTGCGTAATATATTTTGAATATTGAGTGAACAGACTTCACCCGGCCATAAAACGGTTTATCAGTCCAATTACTTTTGTGCCTCTGTAAATGAGGGACCATGTAGAAAATGGTATGGTTAATGCCATATTTTTGCTAAACCCCTTGAATTAAATCTGAAAATCTGCACTTCATAGCATCTTGGTTGTTTTGTTTATAACAGTTGTTTGTTACAAAGACCAAAATTACATAACAAAAACGTGTTACTGTCCAAAAACATGGACCTACCTTTACATGAATCACTACTTTCAGAATTTATTGCAAAAGCTTTGGAAGCCTACAGAGATTACTGAGACGTTCCAAATAATTTCTCCAATAGTTGAATTTAAACAGCGTTGCTTTAGTCAAGTGGGTGGTCAGTCAAATTGCATGTGTCACTCTGACAGCTTAAAAGACAAAACTGGAGAAAGAAAGTTTATCCGAATGATTATAACCACTACATTATATTTGACTGCTAGTGCAAGCATGTCTGATTCTGCACCAGCTTGATTACAGCTTCTGTTTCAGGTTGCTATAAACATTCGCTAAAGAGAGAGCATGTTTCCATCTAACATTAATGCAAGAAGAAACCAGTGTTACACGAACCAGTCAAGCTAAAGTTCATATCCATATCTAAGACCTTTGACCTTTTGGATATGAAACACTACCACTTATTTTATCTTGGAAATTTTGTTAGAATTACTGAGGCCAAGTGAACATCTATACCAAACTTCATGAAATTCCCAAAGGGTATTCAGAGCTGGCTGATGGACGAGCTGAAAACTTAACGCTTCGGTTGTCGCTGGTAAAACCCAGGCTGCAACGCTGTGCGTATCTTTCTTTCTATGACAGAAATTAATTTGTCATCTATGCATTTAACTGTCTGGGTACGAAACAGGGGCTGCCCTGTTTCGTACATGCAGCCAAGAAACTCAGCCCTACTAATTTCATTCTCTCTCCACAGGACCCATTAAAATGTCATCAGAGCAGATGAGGACATGTGCACATAATATGACCATCTGAAGATACCTTCATTAGTTAAAAAAGCCAGAAGTGCTCTGCCTAAAATCTCATTAAAAATAAAACAGTTACCCAGTGAACTCCTTTTTTTTTTGTCACAACGAACAAGTGGGATTAAATTTTTATTATGATGCCATTTTGCATTCTTAAATCTTATCTAATTTATTATTAGTTAAATCAGTATTTACTCCTGATTAAGTTCTGGAGAAGTTGAATTTTTTTGTTCTTCTTTTTTTCCCTCACAGCTATCATCTGGATTACAGCTGCTAGTTAATCATTCAGTAACCTATAAATACCTGTGCCGATTTCAGCTCATGACAATATTGAACTTGATGATATAATATTGTTGTGAAAAACGAAAATGAGATTCAGGTAGATAAAGAAACCCAAACATCTGAGGAATTAGTTCTGATTGAATACAATCTTAAAAGTCCTGCGGCGTTCTTACTGATACCACTGGCAATGATCCACTGTTGCTGTTGTCAGTAGCAACAAAATAAAGTGAGTAACAGAATGATACTAACGTGACACATAATACCAACAACTCCATACCTACTGCAGTAAAGCAAAAGCAAGACCCAGCAGCAGACAGACATGTGCCACAGCGGATGTCTGTCTGCGTGCCCACACACAGCCATTCAACTTTTGTTGAATCAAATCTAAATGTCTGCACCAAAATTGTGCCTTTGTTTAAAAAACATATGGACCTCACTGTGTTTTTGAGATTAGCAGAATAGAAGTTATGTTGGAAATCTGGCAGGACTTTAGTTACTCGATTCTGAGATAATGCCATGTGCTTAAACATAATGTAACTGCAGCACTAGGGAAGCTTGATAACTGCCCATCTGTATATGGAGATTCACATAGAATGGCTTTAATTTAAGATAAAGGTTGATCATCTCAGTCTTTTATAGTTAGTCTGACTAATGCATGCGCGTGTTAACCCATTTAGGTATTTGCTAAGCAACATGAAGACATCGCAAGATATTGTTCATATTTTGATTTTTGTGGCTAAAATGAGAAATTACTGTCACTAAATAAAAATGATATGATGCTTTTAGAAGGTGTTGTAAGTACATAAATGCTACAAATGGGTCACTTTATCACACTGACAGGTGGTTGCTAGGATCTTTGATAACATCTGATATAGATAAGAATATTTAGGGACCTAAGCTGTGCCTGTGTGCTGATTCTGATTGCTCAACTATTGATTGTGTGAGAGAAGTTCACAAACATATATTATAGTCAGACTCTATAAAGCTAAAAAGTATTGCTATAGACCTAGGATGCATAATCAAAACGATGAATCCTTGCAATGCTGTGTGTGAAATCCTCAAGAGGCTTAGCCTTTTGCCAAAGGACCATAACATTTTTTTTCTTAAAGACCTGTCTGGTTAAATAAATTAAAAAAGAACTTTAAAACTCGTTGTGCTTTTGGCATCCCAGTGCCATCCTTAACTTGTGTTCCTGAAGGTCAGGCTGGCTGTTCATGCTGCAGCTTGCAGGCCCTGCACTTACACAGGAGAGGGCCGTGTTTTTAGAAATAATGGATAAACAAATGTGCGGGTGGCATGGAGGTTACTCTAAGAGTGCAGTTTTTGTGTGTATCAACTGCTGAGTCAAACAAAAACATTGCAGCCAAGCAGTCAGGGGGGGGGGGCAAATGTAGAAAGCCAGAGTTGTCATTGAACAGCTTGGAGAAAATGTTGCTTATTTTTCTATTGCTTTGTTTCCCTTTAGTACTTCTTGTCTTTACAATCTTGAGTATTGCAGTCACAATTTCTGTCACAACATCAACGTTTTGGTTGTAATGTGGGTGATGATGCACTAATTCCATCAGTGATATTATACATGTGAGCACATTTCTTATGTTAACTCTTTAATTCAAAGCCCTCTTTTAAAGGAATATACATGCACTGAATAAATGGTTTATAGCACAGTATAGTTTAGCTGTACCCAGCCACATGGGCATAAACGTATAGTATTTGTCACCAGTTGCTACAGCTTCTAAAAGGTTTAGAGCCAGTATTTAACCACAAAGTGAAAGTCCTTTGATTTAGAATCTGTTTTGTGAAAGTGTCCTGGGTTAAGAGCATTAACTTGTTTTATGATGACAGAAGAGACCAGAGATCCTAGAGAAAACCAGCACAAGCCCAGGTGACTATTTGGTAACCACTGAGCCATCGTAATAGTTACAAACAGTTACTGTACTGCTATAAAGTTATATATTATCCTGTTTGCCTCTATTCATGATAATTAATTAATACTTAGATAAAGGCTTACACCACATAACATTATGTTATATTTTTTAATTGATTCTCTTACTTTAAATCACTTTAAGAAGACTCAGATGGTGTCTGAACATGCTGGATCTCGCAAGGGTTAGTTAGGGTTAGAGTCATGATTCTTCCTGATTTAGCAATAACATGATGGACAGTTTGAAAAGATTACCACATCCAGTTCAGCAGAACCAGACAACACTGTATGTTTGATCTACATTTTCTTTTTCCTACATTACTTACAATACAGCTCTGACAGTCTATTATACACTATTTTAGTGTATTATGCCATTAGCTGCCAATATAGCTCCAAGCTGCAATCCTCAAGAGACATATGAAGCTCCGTTCATTTTCTATTCCACACCACCTGATATTTTTCATTATCTACGCTGCTTTGTTGCTCAGTGAAGTGGCTCATGTTAGGCAATTTAGCATCACATCCTCAAGGCCAACCTGTTCCAAAGGACTTACCGTGCCAGTGACCTTGACATCATGGAGACGAGCCCAGTCCTCTTCGTGACTGTCAACTATCATCTGTCCATCATCCTCCTCCATTCCCCATTCAGCATTCAGGTCCAGCAGCACTTCTTCACCTAAAGAGTGCATCCCCACTGCAGGGTAGAGACCATCGGGAGATGCTGGGATCTCCACATTGCCAACCTGAGCACACAATCAGACAGTTTTTAAGAGATTAGCAGCGAGAATATATGAAATCTGTGTAAAGTGATACAAAGGCACTTATGGGGTGCACTACTTACTTCGTGACCATTCTTGGTGAAAAACACTGTTAACTGTCCATCTTCACCATCTAGTGATATTCCACAACCGATTCTGTCACCTCTGCAGCATTTTGGACCAAACTGCTGTCCTACAGTGTTGCCATTATACAGCCTGCAGAGAGACAAAAAGGAGAGGCCATTTACCTCGCTACAGTCACTGTTTCTATCTTTACAAAATAATAAAAAAAATCAGATGAAAACGCCTTAAGTCATTGATCTAAGGATCTAAAGTACTGCATTATGTGCAACTGTAAAAGTAAGAAGTTGTGTCATAATCCAGCGGTCCCCAACCCCCGGGCCTCGGACCGGTACCGGTCTGTGAGTCGTTTGGTACCGGGCTGCGAGAGTTGAGGCTCAGGTGTGAAATGTATAGTTTTCAGGGTTTTTATCGGTTTTCAGCGTTATTTTGTTATCGTTTTTATCGTTTACTCGGTTTTCCTGGGTCTTTTCACGTGTGTTATGAATAAATTTTATTTTTTTCGGTACCGGTACTAGTTTTATTTTGTTGTATTTATCCGCGACACCTTAAAGGCCGGTCCGTGAAAATATTGTCGAGCATAAACCGGTCCGTGGCGCAAAAAAGGTTGGGGACCGCTGTCATAATCTATGTCTCGCTCTCTTTCTCTTTCCAATCATTTACTGTCAAAGCTCAAACAAAAACACACGATATAAAACTGAAAACTAATGATCCAAAAAAACTAAAACATGCTTGTGTACAGCTGATGGCTTTCAGTTCCAGGTCAGTGTGCCCTTGGTAAATTTTCATCACTTCGCACTTCATTCTTTTGAAGGGAACATACAGGAAACCTTCACAAAGTACATAACCACACCTGCTCAATAAATCCTGATGTACAGATTGACTATTCTTCGTCCAGTTGCTGAAAGCATTTTATTCTGCTCCTTCAGGCTGTTCCCAAAAGTATTCAAACGAAAGTGCTATGTTTCTGGTTCCTCAATCATGACTGACACATGAGCACACACTGCTAAAAGTGCTTTAATGTGGAGCATATCCATATCATGAATGTAACTGTAAAGAAAATAATTGTCACATACTTGCCATCATCAGCATGGAAAGCCACAGAATTTGGTAGCCAGCCTGGTTGATGATCCAGTTTGTAAAACTGAGGCACCAAACCGACAGCAATCATTCCCCTCACTCCTGTTTCGATTATAGTCACCTGAAAAGACCAAAAGCACTTTTACCATCTATTAAAATCACTTTTTAATGGCAATAAGAAGAAAGTGTGTGGTCCTTCTAGCTGCTCCTAAATCCAAAAGCTTTGAAACAACCTGCAACAGAATCAGTGACTTTTATTAAACTGCTTCCTGCAACACAATGATCTTGTCTTTTAACTGAGAATTATTATCATTACTCATCTTGTACTATATTTCATATTAACTTGTTGAGCTTTGCATTTTTGTGTCCTATGTTCTTATCTTTAAACTTTATCTTAAATGTGACTTATATTTTTTAGTTTTGTCTTTTTTTGCCTTTTGAATTTTCAATTCCATTTTCAAATGTGATATAGAAACAAAGTTATTATACTTTGAAATGTAAAGATGCTTTTATAAAAAAAAGTGAGACAGTGTTTAGAAGAGCTGCAGTATGAGACCAAGCAGGGAGGTTAAAGGATGCATATGCATATCTTGTCTTATGGTGGCAGTTGGAGGACAAGGCCAATTTAATCACTAAGAAAAAGACACATGTTCACAAATAACCAGGATTTAAGCTAATTCTTGCATAATGTATTATAATGCTGATGACTAAAAGAGATGTTAATGACTAGCATGTTTAGCATGTTAATATTTGTATAATATAATACATGTAAAATATTGTATTTAGAACCAATATGAACCTGGTTCTAATGGAACGTTAGTACTTTTGCGCCAACATAAACATCTTTTGTTTATGAGTCCTTATTGAGTCATAAAGTAAAGAACAGCACTAAAACAAATGCTGATGCATATCTGATCATGTATATCCTGTTGTTATTAATACATTTTATTCAACGTGGTTTTACCTGCTAGTTAAGAGTTTTTAAGTATTTTATCACAGCACAGAAACTGATCTGAAAAACCAACTGCTAGGGTCCTGCAGGTTTGTTTGCCACTACTGCAGATTTTTTACATGCTGTTACATGTTTTATTTTGGACTTGCACTCTTCGTCTTTTCACTTCATAACGTTTCCAAACCAACTTGATCCCAGATCTTTGTACAACCCCACACGATGGTTCAAAGTGAATACTCTTAAGTAACGAGCTGGGCTGCACCACTGTTATGATAACTAAATGGTGACCATATGTCATCATCCCCGGGGAACTCTTAAAGGACACAATGCAACTGAAGCACTGCTGGCAAATCCAGGGCAAAGAGAAAAGGAAACTTTTTAAGTTTTTCCCATGACCTCAGCACTCATCTCCTAAGAGTAAGAAGCAATATTTATTTCTTTTTTTGTTCTACTGGAAAACATGTGGGTGAACCCTAAAATCTGCACTCAGGCCAACAATTAGCATCCACTTAATCATTAATTAGTTGAAAAGCCCATTTGTGCAAATTGTATTCTTCTTCCTCCTCCAAGGTAACTCCCTGTATGGGAGTGAGTCACTAGGGTGAAGCACATGAAAGTATCAGTCTTGAGGGCTGGTTACTTTTTCACTCTACGTCAGAGCAAGCAGGATGTGTGTGTGTTGGCAAGTTTGAACATGGCAGATTCTGATACATTCACTGTCCTGGGATTTTTATGTTGTACAGTATGTAGATTACCAGAAAATGTAAAATAAATACAGGGTGCATGACTTGAAATGAGCTGTGACTATTTGAACTATGAACTGATTTGTCAGGGATTAAGTGACTGAATCATCAGACTCGACAGCTCAAAAGTTACCACCGAAACTTAAACACTGAGTATCTGTTTTTCTTTTTTTAAATTACAAAACGAGTATAATGGAGACCCAACTGGGTACTTTTGCTGGTGCTGATTAAAGAAGTTTTCAAGTAAATGATCAGAATCAGAATCTATTGATGCTGACAGTAAAATCTGGCAGCCCTACGAAGAAAGAGGCATTTTGTAGCCTTCGAGTAAACAAACATATCCTTAAAAAACTGCATGCTGAAGATGGCAAATACTAGCCTACGCCTAACTTTAGCTCTATCTTCCCTCATTAGTTGGCAAAATTGACAATCATTTGCTAGAAATGTGAAGTTTGATTTTGCAAATATTTTTCTAGAATACTCACAATAATTTAAAAAATCAGTTTTTTTAATTAAATGAAATGACACTAGCTACCTTTAGATAAAGTGAGTTTTCTTCTTTGTAGCATGAATTATGATTAAATGTGATTGCTATCATGTACAACGTAGGTTCAAAAGAAAAAATGAACCCTCAAGCGAAACCTGGTAAACTGAATGAGCTGTGGCTGAAAATTACAGCTACTGGAAATATGTACAGTGTTGTTTCAAAAACATGCAGGTATGACTTTGAGAATTTGGCTTCAACAGCACAGAATGTAAAAAAACAAAACAAAGGAAAAACCTGCCAAGTGATTCCACAAATCACCACTGCAAGCTGAAACATCTTCGTTTCTCAAAGGCATCATTTTTCCATGAAGTTTCATGATTCATCTCTCATCATGACTCCAAAAACGAAAGGGACCTGCCAAGTCTTCTTGTGTCACACAAAATAAAGAGGGAGTACCAAGACTGAACTTCCTATTACACAGTTTCAAAATTAAATGTACAAGAAATTAATGTTTGTATTTTTCAGCCACACAGTGACTGTGGATGTTTGATCCTTTGGCAACCACCAAAATGAATCATCCATCCAATCGTCTATCTATCTTCTGCTGATTTTCTGGGTTCGGGTTGTGGGGGCAGCATTATAAACAGAGAAGCCCAGATTTCCCTTTCCCCAGCCACGTCTTCCAGCTCATCCGGGTGGGGACACCCATAGGTGTTCCCAAGCAGGCAAAGAGATATAATCTCGCCAGCGAGTCCTCAGACTGCACTGTGGGCTCCTTCCAGTAGGTTGTGCTCGAAACACCTCACCTAAGAGACATCCTACTCCAAGCCACTCATGGTGACCAACGACCAAGCTCCTCATAGAAGCTATAGAAACTCTATAGAGTCCAGCCACCCTTAAATGGAACTCATTCCCGCTGCTAATATCCATAACCTCATTCTTTCAGTCACTACCCAGACAATAGGTGATGGTAGGAATCTAACGCTAACCGATGGGTAAAACACAGCCTCACCTTTACACTCATAATAACACATAATTGATAATCAATTTTTTCTCACCTTTAGGAGTCTGTCTATTCTGTTTAACAGTTCATGCATCACTCGTGAACTCATAATCTTTTCATATATATATATTAAAAAACGACTCATTGTTGAAACTCTGCATCATTGTGCTTTGAGCTTTTAGTGTCATCTTGTAGCATTAACACTTGAGAGAGTCGATACCTGGTAAAGCACCTAGCCACATGACTACACTATTTACAATAAAGCTATCAGATTACAATCACAGGCAACCTCATACTGTATGTAAGTAATACTTAATAAAATCCTATGACAATAACAAGGTTTTATTTCTTCTAGCTACTCTTTGTTTAATGTGTGCAATTACACAATTGTGTAGTTGTAGGCTCAGTGTATAAATGAGCAGTATATAAAATGTGCTGATAACTTCTTGCATTCCCAGAAACACTGCATGTTACTATATAGTGAGTGAGAGAAAGCCTTGCTGGCTATAAACTCCCTCTGGTGCTAACAGTCCAACAACAGGTGCAAAGCATGGAAGAGGAGAGGAGAATATTTTTTACATTTTCTTTTTACATATTTGAAAAAATAAGAATAAATTACTGTAGCAACAACCAAATCGAAACAATTAAAAATTAAACAGAAATTATTATTAATTTGTACTGTTGTCAATGTATTTTTGTGCATTCATATTGATTGAGTGGCCTGAACACAGACAGACTCTGTATGAATATTGAGAGTTTTAAATATACTGCTGAATATTTTACAAGTGCCTGATGATCAGATTCAGTTACTTTCAGGCTCAGACGGGACCACCATTTCTGTTCCAGAACACCACACAAAAGAAGTTCTTCTGTGCACAATCACTTTCATTACTTGAGCGTAACTTCCACATCAATTAAACTGCATACTGCGGAATGAACACATAATATATTCAAGTCTTCTAAAATTGCACTGTCATGTGGAAACAGGCCCACGGCTTTTTTATTAACGCTGAACTACAATGACAGCGCAGTAAAAATACATTTAAAACATTTTTTGTTCAATACCCAATTGGGTTTTGTGAAATGTGAAAACCTCCATTCACAGAGGTCATAACTGAGAGAAGCCTACACTAGAGAAAGTCTACAGAAGTCTTCGATTTAAAAAAAACAAACAGTGAAAACAGTCCAGCTCAGAAATGAAGAGGGTGGCAGAAAACTTGTTGGACTTTCCAACATTACATCATCAACTAATCAACAGTAAGAGTGAACTCACAGCAGTAAGAGTGAACTCACAGCAGGCAATCCACACTGTGCCTGAGCATGTTTAACCCCCCTAAGATCAGTGTGTTTGGCCAGTGTGAGTGTGAGAAAAACTGGGCACAGGTACAGTTCAGTTGGCAGGGAATTAGTGTATGAGCATGGGAATAATAGTTTTATTACAAAGAGCTTGTTAATTTCTAATTAACAGATGTACAGGTAAGGTGAGAGGACAGTGTGTGACCACTTTCAAAAGTCAATTAGAGAGAGAGAGAGAGAGAGAGCAAGTTTCTGAGACAAATTGAAGCGTACACACACCCGTTTCTTTAGGTGTAGTGCGAGTGTATGACAGCAGACGAGAGGGGAAATCCATGTAATGATGCCTGATGTGAATACACCCAAGAATGGTTCCCAACTGTGGCCATTAAAACCATATAACTGGTCCCAATTTCAGTTCTTTAATGTGGCAATCAGTCCAAGATATCATGGTTATGGACACGTACATTTGTGTTGCAGAATAGGCAAGACAAGTGAAAACACAAACATCAACGAGGTTACAAAAATGATCACAATGGTGTTTTAAGTAAACGCATAAGTTGGTGCACTTACTTCAAAATAGCGGTTTCTTTTCGACAGTGGCCTGGCCGCCACAAAGCAGCCAACTTCATCTGAATTCCCATGATACCTACAAAGAGATCCGTAATAATCAGCACTTAAGTGAAATCGGATGCCAAGTCAGTAGAAAGGTTCTCTTCCATCTCCCAAAGTGGCATTGCTTTTACCTGAGTACGTCACCATCTCTCAACATCCTTTTGAGTCTCTCCCGGTAACGCACAGCTCGCACCTCACGAATTTCTCGTATTCGCCTCCTCCAGTTTAGAAAGCGATAATGAAGGTTTATGTCGTCCATGTCTGAAAACCATCACAATCTAGAACACAAAGAGCACATCTGAGATAAAATACTTGGTTTTAAAACACTAAAAGTTACTGTAAAAGTGGACCACTCCACCAAATTATGGACAAGAAGTGTTGTTATGCTGACTCTATCGTTTACAAGGCACAGAGGTTTAGTTACTATATAACTGACATGAGTTTATGAGGAAAAAATAAATATAAATGCAGTCACCAAAAGTATAAGTTTGGGAAATTCAGGGGCAGCACAGGACCTCCTTAATAAAACAGTAATGATTTCTGACCACAATATTGTGCAATCAAACAATACGAAGGACTTGGGTTTGATCCTCAGGCCAAACCCTTCCTGTGAGGAGACTCTGTTTTTCCGTTCACATTTAATCCTACTTTCCAAAGACAAGCAAAGGCCTGGACAGGGACTTCACCCTGCCAACAGGCACGAACGTGAGCCCCCCCATTGTGTTGGCCCGTGACGGACAGGTTTTTCCCGTGGGCGACCTACACGCTAACCGAACTGGGGCTGACTCAAGAATAGACTGTCTCATCTCAAGATTCCCATGAATACATGACTCCCAGATTCACTTTGTCTCTTGCTCACTTTTCTTTATTACGTGCTGATAATATAAAGGCAAATCACTTACTAGTAAAAGGATGCGAGTACACGTGTTTTTTCCTAAACTATACTTTATTCTTATAATATTCAGATTACTATCAAACAAGACAAAAAACTGAAACTGAAAAGCTTAAAAAGCAGGAGTTGAAACAGAAAGTTTTGTATTATAAATGACAAATAGATTTGCACTTCACCTGTTAGTTACCCAATCGGCTGATGTCTCAGGTCTACCTCGGTGATACTACTTTCTAATATTATAAGAATATTATAAGAAAGTAATATTATCAAGTCTATAATCAAAGCCGTGCCGACTCACGTGACATTACACACAAAGTTATATTTTTCTTTTTTGAAATTCAAATTCACCCTTTACTATAGAGGTATATTTGTCGTGAACGGTGATGTGGATATTTTCTTTTCACTGAGTCAGAGGTGGGTCATTATACAGACATGCGCAGAGTTGAAAAAGTCTAAAAATGCTGCCATACACTACTGAACCTTTGTAAAATACGAGTCACTATCATGCATATAATATATATGCGTGCGTTTTTTTGTTTTGCCAAAGAAAATAAATATGAAAGCCGTAAGGTCGTACTATCACTTTGTTTCCTGCCTTTTAACCACTACGATTTACTAATTTACGAGCCTTCCCCAAACACGACACTGCATTTCCCAAACTACAGACAGGACTCTGTTGGCCGGCTAGCTGCTTCAGCGCCACAACATTATCTCGCTTTGTGGCTGATTATATGACGTAAACATGGATACAATAGAGTTTATACCCACACTATTCAAAGTCCTCCTGTCTTATAATGATTCCTTACTGTTTTATAACTTGTAACGCGTCGTTCTTCGGCTTTTCTTCCAATTTTAAGGAGGTGAACTATACCACTTTATGCCAAGCCAGCGCTGTCGGAAGTCCCGCCTCCTCGACCAATCAAACGTGAGGATGAATACGGAGAGAAATATTTAACCTGCGCAGTGCCGTGAGACAGCGATGCCGTTTGTAGTTTTTTTTATTTCCCCCCTTTTGATTTTACAGTTTGCGTTTTTTACGTCTACATCCAACTCTCTTTGCATATGATAAGAAAAGAAGTAGCGTGACCGACTCAACAATACTTTAAAAATAAAATAAAATATATGTTTTACTTTATAAATGGCTGGTTTTGTTTTATTTGACCACGTAGGTAATTATTTTGCTCCTAGGAACGAACTCTGAAGTATTGGTTTTAGAGCATACAAAACGATGTTGTTACCATTAGGACTGCATTCACCGACATGAGGAAAAAAGGTTGACATAATCTGGATGCATATATATATATATATATATATATATATATATATATATATATATATATATATATATATATCAAAATACAATATATATTATTGTCTAAGGAGCTTGGAAAGAAAAGCATCTGGACCTCTTTTAGTTTCTTGAAACTTCTCATCTGAGAAGCTTCTTCAGATCTAAGAGCAATTGGTGGAGAATCCCAGATTTTTAAGCCCTATTGGGAGTGTACCTAAGAGGGTCCGGGACCCTGGTAATTCTTAGTTTTAAATTGAATTTATTTTTATTCCACGTGTTTATGAATTTAGTTATACATATTTCATTTTCACTTTGTAACAGATATTTTAATATTTTAATCTAGTGGATTAGTGGCTCTGTGGTGTAATAGTCAACACATTCACCAAGATTCCCAATCCATTCGAACCTCAGGGGTTCAAAAGCTCCTAGTAGTCCCAAGGCTGGATAAATAGGAGGGTTGTATTAGGAAGTTCCTCTGGCATAAAATCCGTGCCAAATCAAACATGTGGATCCATCCGCTTTGGCAACCCTTTGGGAAATAAGGGAGCAGCTGAAAGTACCTTATTTATCTCTTTTTTGGATTATTTTCTTGATTTTGAAATTTCAAGCAAAACACTGCATCCCCCTCACAGCTTCTTATGAAGTTGAACCTCAGTTTGCGAGCTGGTTTACAATTGTATAAACCGGCATGGAAAAAAATTGACATAAACACTGAACTTAAGAGTAAGTTTGCTTCTGGTGGGGAAAATGAAAGCAGAAACCTACAAGTCCTAGCAACCATGAGATATTAAACGTATCAATTTTATGGCAAAATACTTTGATCCTGTCCTTTAATTTCATGTGTTTGTGATTCACAAATGCGGAATTTACAGGGCGGGACTTTTAGCTTGTGGCTATTGATGTCTTAGTCATCTTGCCTTCAGCGGCACTCCTTCAACCTTCCGGTGTCAATCAGTGTCAGCTTCAGCCCTGAGAATCTGTAAACACACTCTGAGAACACACTGTCGATTTAGCAGATAGCGTTTAAAAAAAAAAGTAGTGACAATATCAATAAAAAGGTTGGAGGTGTTGGAGTGCCAAAATGCTTTTACTGTTGTTAACAGAGAAAAACTTCTATTATTTGGAGTGTTTTTGAGGCTATAAAGCCAGATTTATTCCTTGTTTTAACTATTTTTACTTATTTTTTTATATTCAAATCATTTTAATATTAAATTCTGCTAGAGATTTGAATGCCATTGAAAACCGTGGTGTAATGAAACTAAATTTATGCTGCAGAAAATAAAGTGTCTTTTTCATCTTTTAGCCCTACCATGATTGACTGGCCATAATAAAGCAGCACCTCCGTAAAAATATGACGATGATAAATGATCCTCTAAGTGGGGAAAAGGCAGAGCAATGGTGTAGCAAACGCAGCATCACTTGTGATTTATGTCAATGTAGGAAACATAGCTATCCAGTGGCATGACAGGCAACAAATGGCATGAGCGTGCGTGAGCACGTGCATGTGTCAGAGACAAGTCAAATGGGGTGTGCTCAGCTGTGTGGAAATGAGAGGAAAGCTAACATTCTCCATCACGTATCCCTCCCATACCTTTCCTCTTTAAAAGCTGCTGTCAGTGGCGTCTGTCAGCTGCATTATCACTTGCTGCTCTCAGCTGGAGCAAATTATCCAAAACTGGGAACAGAGTTAGAAAAGGGAATCTTGGAACCGTTTATTACTGCTACGAGGCTGCACTGGAACCATTTATTAGCAGACAACTTTTAGTGTAAGATGTTGCTGTGTTTAAACATCCTGGTGCTGGTCCTCCTGCAGCTGGCTTGTTCAAGCCCACTGACCACACCGTCCAGAGGATGTCCTACCTGCAGAGGAAAGCACTCACAGAGGCAGCCGTCTGTAGAGGTAAATGCCACAACTTTGGCTCTTGGAGAGCCGTGTGGCGTCTACACTCTGAGCTGCGCCCACGGTCTGCGTTGTGCACCTCCAGACGATGAGCCAAAGCCCCTGCGTGCCCTGCTGGAAGGCAGAGGAGTCTGCAGTAATGCCAGTAGCACCAGCCCGACTAAACCGGTCCATGTTGCTGGTAAGTTTCAGCTTACTTTTTTGGGAGAAGCTATGATTTAATCAGTGAGAGAGAAACATTATGGATTTAGGAGTAATTGAATACTTATTATTATTATTTTGCTGTTGTTGGCTGAGATACAATCTTAAATATCACATTTATCTTGAAAGTTAAATGCTTTTAACTCACTGCTTTTCAGGTTATTATCATGTTATAATGGAAATTGGAGTATGACTAGAGAAATCAACATGTGTTACCAAGCAAAAGATCTCAAAATGTGTGAAATCTTCCTCAATTTAATGGCATAAACGCTAAAATTTTAAAAACTGATGTTCTTGTTTGTTTTTATTTGCTTTCATACACTAGAAAGTACACCTACTGAGGATCCAGATGAGGTAAAAACGCTCATCCTGTACTGTATATCTATGTTTAAAAAACAAAACAAAAAGAGCACATTCCTGACAGTGAATTAAAGTAGGCATTACATATATCTGGTTAACTCTCTTCCTTCTCTCAGGCTCCATGCCGTCAGCTGCTAACGACAATCATCGAAGGTCTTAATGCCCATTTATTTACGTCAAACCATGATATCTACATGCCCAACTGTGACAAGCGTGGTTTCTTCAGAAAGAAGCAGGTGAGTCTCCAAATTAGATGATTTATAGGAAAAAGGGCTGATCTCACATTGACTCTATAGAGACCAGACATCTTTGCATTTAACTCTTTACTATGTCTGTTGTGTTTTCGGCAGTGTTGGTCATCTCGAGGTGGGCGGCGGCGAGGAAAGTGTTGGTGCGTTGACAAGAACGGCATGCCCCTGTCTACAAACACTAAACAGAAGGGTGGTCTGAGCTGTTAAATGCAACGAGGAGGCTGAAGTTTCAGTCCCTGTGTGAGATTACGATGAAGGCACACCAGACCAGTAAAGGGACCGAACACAGTGCCTCTTATGTGTCTGTGCGCCAGCAGAGAGAAGGACATCGCTATTACAAGGCTGTTTAACAATCAGGTGAAACTTTAGTGTCCATGCGCCCTCTGCTGAACACATTAAAACTTTATTGGTTTGATGTCCTTTCACGTTAACCCTCATAACACGCGGCCATTTAAAAATGCTGTTTGCTTTTGAAGGGAAACCCCATTTGTTTTCATCCTAACATGAAACTGATTCTAAGTATTGTAAATGACAGCTATTGATTATTGGATTGATTAACCATAAATCAGTTATGATTTTTTTTCTTGAAAAGAATATCTATGTAAGCATAGAGAGGCACATTTTCGGCATCCACCAGTGGCACATCGTGTTATTAATGCAAGTTTAGAATTTTATAGACTGACTGATCACTAGAAAAAAACTCTTTTCCAATTATAGCTAAAACCTCCAGGGCTGATTAAAGAAGCAATAAATTTGGTTAGGTGAGTGTCTGAGGAATCAGCCTCAGTGGGTTCAATTATATTCTCAAAGTGGAGAAAAACAAAATAATTTTATCCCGAAACACTTTGTTATTAGGAATGAGTCCTGCACACTGGTGTATGCCAGCTTTTAGTCCCTTTTTCTCCTCTTCCTCTCTAATCAGCTCAGAAGAAAGTCTTTTTTCCCCCATTTTGCACCCAGTCGAACCCACAAAAGCAGTTATTTAAGGTCATTTAACTTCATAAATTTCTCAATCCAAACAATAAGTTTAGAAAATATGGTCTGTCTTTTTTTTTTTATTTGTTTTTGTATCTTTTCAGTGTATTTATATATATTTTCCATATTTTTTTAAACTTTGAAACCACTGTAATTGTACAACTATCAATGCTGTAAAATATCTCAACATGTAATCCTATTTATGTTACTTTGGATATGATATTCTATTTATGTTAACACTGATAGCGCCATTAGTGATTAAGGACTTGGGGGCATTTTTAATTTTCAAGACTGATATACGGCGAAACACAGTATTACAAAAATAAATGTAAGATTTTTATTGGTTATTATATTAAAGATTTTTAAAATAAAACATGTTTTAGTTTTTAAATTTATCTGGCCCTTTAAACAGGAAGTCTCAGCTCTTTAGTCTAGTGGTTCCTGCAACCACAATAGAAAGAATATTATGATTTGCTGCAACAAGGGTGTCAAACATGTGGTCTGGAGGCCCGAACTGGCCCGTGGAATGGTCCAATACGGTCCACCTGGTGGTTTTGTGAAGTGTAAAAATTACAGCTCCCACTGTAATTTGCACCAGAAAGTACTGTGTTACAAGTCTTAGTGGTTAACAACCAAGCAGGAAGCATAGGGTTGCACTGGCCCCACAATGCTCATGCATGAATGAGACAGTGTATATGACTGTGAACAGGGCACTTCTGCATGTGCATCATGAGCACTTTAAGTATACCTACTATCAAGATAATTAATTTACTTAAAAATTGTTCATCACAAACCAACATTTAACCTCTTATGCAGTTCAAATAATATCATCCACACAAACTGGCCACTTTATTAGGTACACTTCTTTGGTACTGGGTTGGGTCCCCTTTTGAGTTCAGGACTGCCTTAATTCTGTAAGGCATAGATTCAACAAGGTGCTGGAAACATTTCTCAGATATTTTGGTCTATATTGATGTGACAGCATCACACAGTTTTTGCAGAATTGTCAGCTGCACATGATGAAACTCTCCTGGTCCACAACATCCCAAAGGTGCTCTATTGGCTTCAGATCTGGTGAATGTGGAGGAGGCCATTTGAGCAACTGTGAACTCATTGTCATGTTCAATGACATGATGCACTATGCTGCTGTAAGCAGGAATCAGAAGATGGCTCTGTGGTCATAAATGGATGGGCATGGTCAGCGACATTAATCAGACTGTGGCATTTAAACAATGCTCCATTGGGCCTAATGGGCCTAAAGTGTGCCAAGAAAATATCCCTTACACCATTACACCACCAGCAGCCTGAAGTGCTGATCCACGGCATCTTGGATACGTGCTTTCATGTTGTTTATTCTGACACTATCACCTGAATGTCACAGCAGAGATCACTGAAGCTGAGGTCACTAATATTCAAACTTGTCCAAGATTTTTAGTAGACCCACATATTGTACCAATCTGAAAGTACCATCACTTCGTTCTCGAGTTATCGTGTTCACAAAGTTGGGTATCCATGCCATCTGCCCTGACGTCCTAAAGGGAGTATGGCCATTCTCCTCTGACCTCTGAAGTAGATAAAGCATTTTCACCCAGATAACAGCCATTCAAAACTATTCTCTGTAAACCTTGTTTGGGAAAATATCAGTAGATCAGCAGCTTCTGAAATAACCAGACTAGCCTGTCCAGCACCAGCAACCATGCAAATGTTCAAGTCCCTTAAATCATCTTTCTTCCCCATTCTGCTCAGTTTGAACTTCTGCAGGTCATACAGGCCATGTCTACACGCTCAAATGCCATGGTAATGCCATGACATATTTACACGTACAGGTGTATCTAACAAAGTGGCACAGGCTCAGCATGACCCACTGAATTCTACATCAGTTTCTCACTATTATATTTATTTATGATAAAATATTCTGATGAGCCTGACCACACCGCACTGAGTAAGATAGATGAATGACATCAACACGTGAATACAAAATGCATATATTCTTCTTTAGAGTATTTTTGAATAAAAAAAACAAACAAACAAAAAACTGATGCAATTTAAAATTATTTAAGTAAATGGAAACAAAACACATTTCCCTCACAGCATGTGCTATTATAAACATAAATTTGCTACATTTTAAAGGTCACAAACAAACAAACAAATATACTAAATTTATATATAATATATATATTATATAATATATATATATATATATATATAAATATTAATATATAATAACCACAAATATATATATACATATATATAATTATAATTATGAAATTAACTATAATTAACAAATCACCACTAAGAGCTGTAATAATAGAGGTGGGCCAGCAGAATATGATGGATACTTTGTTTCTATAGATTCCAGGTCTCCAGAAGAAACCACATTAAAAAATACACTTCTCTCCCCTAGATACAAGTTAAAAGTTTCAGTATCGACATTGGTATCGGCAATACTAGCCCTTTATTTACTTGGTATCGGATGGATACCAAACTTTGCAGAATCGTACAGCACTGGTAATTTAGATGTAATTACTGCAGTTCTGCCTGTAAGCAAGCCTGCACGAAAATGATCATTAATGTGACAGCATGTCAAATTAACAAAGCTTAAAAAGGAGCCACAAAATAAGATGATGAAGGCTCAGCCCGTGTTGGGGGAGGCTCTGCACCTGTTCGTTGCTGGACTGAAGGACCAAAAGGCGCTGGGCTCGCAGGGTGTTGGATCAAAGCGCTAATAGGCTGCTGCAGGGCGGACTTTAGCCTACTTTACATACAGAGACAACAAAACGCCTGTCCACAGACGGAGACGCGGATACCTGCCTGAAAATGTCTTCTCCCAGTGCTACCTCCAACCCTCTGAACACTCTGGCGCCAAAAAGGAAGACGAAGAAGAAACACTTTGTTCAACAGAAAGTGAAGGTTTTCCGAGCCAGTGACCCCGTGTTGAGCGTGCTGATGTGGGGAGTCAATCATTCGGTAGCTATAAGGCCGTTTAATGTGCACTTCTGTCTGCCTGGGTATGAAAATGTTCATTATTAACTATTTATCCACTGATCATGCGCAGATTAATGACCTGAGCCAGGTGCCCGTACCTGTCATGCTGCTCCCAGACGACTTCAAAGCCAGCACCAAGATCAAAGTCAACAACCACCTCTTCAATAAGTACTGTGCTCTGCTCATAGGCTCTACTCAGCTCTGTCTGCATGATTGCAGGAGCCTCGTTTTGCTTCCTGTAAACTGCACAGATTTTTGTTCCTCTCAGGATTTATTTCTCGGTGTTATTGTCTCTGCTTATCAGAATATCCAGACCCCTTTAGAGAGCAACGGTGTTTTTCTTCACCAACACTATAGCTACAGTAATGAGCGCAGTGCAATATTGTCTCGAAAGAGAAAGAATGATGTTATGGGCTAAAGTTAGAAGTGCAGCATTAACTTGTGTTTTTTTTTTACTTGCTGTGCAACATAATTTAAAAGGCAAAAAAAGGTTAGCTTGATGGATTTATCTGAAATAGTGGTGGAAGAGTGTCAGTCAGAGTGTGCTACAGTATAATAATCATTTATAAAAGCTGTCCTATACAGTGTCTGTTGTTAGGTTCAGTTTCTATAAGCACTGAGTCTAGAAAAGTGAAAGGCTTTCAATAATCCTTTAATCCATTCAGGAATCCGGGTTCAGTAAAGACTTATGAACAGAGGTTTGAGGACCAATAAAATATTTTCCCAAGGTTAAAGTGCCGTTACTGTAGTGAGATTTCTCTGAACTTGTTTTGATCTGGAAGCTGTTAAGCAGCAGGATCCCTAATATAATTCAGTCAGCTAATAGTCACGAGCATAGATCTTTTGTAAAGTGTTGCTGCACACTAAATCTATGCGTTATTGTTATTATTCCTCAGGGAGACTCTTCCAGGACAGTTTAAATTCAAAGAGTACTGTCCTCAAGTGTTCAGAAACCTGCGAGAGCGCTTTGGCATTGAGGATCAAGATTTCCAGGTATGATTCACAGCAAGTCTGCGTTTCATTGTGCACTAAAATAGAAATATGGATAAAAATCTATCGTTTCACAAAAATGTAGAGGCCATTAGAAAAAAACATAGACTCGCACAAGCAGAGAACATCCAAGGCTCTGTGTGTTTTCCTTTGATCGAAACCATGAACTTTTATGTGCGTATTGATCTGCTCGCTTCTACATTTGCATTTCTTTGTGTCGTATTTTGCATGCGCCAGGTGGCACACAGCCATCCTCCAGTCTGGGAAGTGCACATTTGCTTAGCACACAATTACGGGAAACATATTGTTGCTGATAAAAGTCACATTAGCTTACTGCAGACCTGCATTCAGAGCAATGCAAGAAGCATGTTAAAACAAAGCTTTTTATGGTCCGATGCTGCGCAGCATTACATTTCTGGTATATGTAAGATATTTGCATTTGTTTCAACACTTTAAAATGTGAAAGGTTTCCCAGGGCAGGAGGCTTCTCCTTCTGATCTCATGATGCTGTTCTCTCACTCACCGGCAGGTTTCTCTGGCTCGGAGTCCTCCTCTCAGACACGACGAAGGGAAATATGCGGGCCTGCTGCTGACGTCGTACGACCGCACTTTGGTTATAAAAGAAATTTCCAGTGAGGAGGTTGCAGAAATGCATAATGCGCTCTCTGCATATCACCAGGTAGGACTGACACAAGTTTATATGTCCTTTAAAGGTCAGAGAGTAGGTTCAATTTTAAAATTGGAGACTCCAGCTTTCAGGCCCCTTTTCTGTGGAACCAGCTCCCAGTTTGGATACTGGAGAGAGGCACTCTCTCTGCTTTTACAATAAGGCTCAAAACTATACTTTCTGATAAAGGTTATAGTTAGGGCTGGATCAGGTGACCCAGAATCCTCTCTTAGTTACCCTGCATTTAGGGCTAAGCTGCTGGGCTCTTCCCATAGTGCACTGAGTGTTTCTTCTTCACCTCTTTTCACTGTCTGTGGTTTTTCACCACTTTGCATTTAATCATTAGTTATTATTCATCCCTGGCTCTCTTACACAGTGTGTCTTTTGCTGTGTCTCCCTCTCCTCACCCCTAACCGGTTGCAGCTGATGGCTGCCTCTCCTGGTTCTGCTGCAAGTTTTTTCCTGTTAAAAGGGAGTTTTTCCTTCCCACTGTCACCATATGCTTGCTCACGTGGGGTCATCTGATTGTTGCGGTTTTCTCTCTTTTACTCTTTTACCTTTTAGTATGAAGCGCCTTGATGTGACTGTTGCTGCGATTTGGAGCTAAATAAAATGAATTGAATTGAACTGAACTAAGAACATAGTATTTCTAGTGTGTGCATGGTTGCAATCCTTTTGTACATGCACACATCTACCAGTCTTTTCTCTTTCCTTGTGTCGTTTTTATACAAGAATAAAATGTGCCCTTTTTACATTAACCATGGTTGCCATGGTAAAGGTTTTACAGCATCAAAGCTGAGACACGAGTGTTAGAATTTCATGGCTCCAGTTTTACATTTAAATTGAAGCATATTAAATAATTCACATTGAAGAATGATTCTGTCAGAGCTTTTTCTGGTTATACAGATACAAAAAAAATAACACACCAAACAGAGAAAGCTAAGTCACATGACATATTAACAAGTAGCATGATGTTTGTTTGCTTGTACTGTATTTCTTTTCTGTGGTGCCACAAAAGGCCTTCGCACAGCTTTTTGTTGTTGTTGTTGTTGTTGAAAGAGCACTGATGTTACCAATGACATTTAAAAGGGCTTGCAGTAAGCCATGATACTGTTGCATGAGCCTGTCAGTGAACGTCACTCCCTAATCTCAGATCACTTTAATGCATTTCCACTGAAAAGACACTGGCCCTGGTGCCAAAAAAATCAATAAAAATGCCATGCCCGAAGTTGGCACCACTGGTATCAATTGATATAGGAGGGGCTACCAAAAAAAAAAAAAATTCACTGATGACTCACAGATGTAGACCACAGATTCTGTGCAACATGATTTCCTTCCTACAGATATTACTTCTGAGGCATAACGATTTTTCGCAGACCTGTCAAAATGTTTCCTTCTCATAAATCACCAAGAGAGAATCAAATACGCACCACCATCAGAGACTTATACTACAGACCCAGTTGCACAGACCCAGGATATCTTTGCGCTATCTGGATTCACTTACCCTAACACTGGCAATCAGGATAAGCGGTCACGTGTAGCTGGTAATCATCTTGCTAAGTTAACCCAGGGTTTCCCCTTTCTGGTCACATGAAAGTGGTGGCATTAGCACTAGAGCAGTAGAGCAGCTGATGTTACACAGGAAGGTGAGAGAATACTATGGGAAAAATATGAAGAAGTTAAACAGGTAATATGCCTGAAAGCAACGTAGCTGCTGCAGACAAAGCAGTATGAGGGTATGTAAGAGAAAAAGCACTTAAGAGTAATATCGTATTAAAATTGTATGTGTTAAGGACTTTGGTTAATAATAACGCTTAGCCTTTCTGAAGCCTGAAAAGAAAGCCAGCAACATACTGACTGTGTAGGTTAACAGATTTATCATATCAAAATGCAATAAGATATTGATATTAATTGAGTATTTCATTAAATTAATGTTTAAAGGGCATTTTTCATTCTTATTCTCTCATCTGCAGTCCCTGTGATGTTTCATGATCTGAGAATAAATAATTCATATAAAAACTCAATTCAAACGGAGGCTTAGTCTATGTCCAACAGACCTTAGAATAAGGTCAGCAGGTACAGTGCGGGGCTCTGTTTAAGATCATATATAAATGCTTATAGAGCAATAAGATTGTTACTGATAGTCATCAGGGAAAGATGAAAATTTTAGATGCTATTTAAAATCTAAATGTTGCAGTGATGCTGACCACAAGAGTTGTGTATGCTGTGTGAGCACAGTAGATTAGGACAGGTGTAGTGCTACTGTTAAACAAACTAGAATTGTTTCTAGCTTGTTCACAACGCTAATGTGAGCCAGTACTCTGCCAGTGTAGGTATATAATCGACAGCTCAGACATGCTGTGCATAAACTCAGCCGGTCATTCTTATCATTCTAGTAATTTGGAGGGGTTTGTTTTTGTTGTGCTATATGAGCTCATAGAGGTGTTCTGTGAAGCAAGATTATGGGGTTAGTGAGCTGTCTTGACCTTAAAGTCAGAGTTTTCTGTGTCATGAAAGCGGCTCTCTTTTTACCAGGATAAGTCATCATGATAACAGGTCACTGTTTGAAAACAGCATGTTTTTTAATGATTGCTTAATTTACAACATTTTAAGGTGTGATATAGATTTTCTGCCGGAGCTATATGTTTCATATGCAGCTTGTTAAGCCTACTACTATTACTTTACTAAAACCTCTTAATAATGGGGTCTATAAATGTACAGCTGTGAAAACGGTGCCACTAGAGTGTGTATATATTATTCTGGTGATGCAGAAAATGTTTAAATGTTGTTATGCCCGATTCTAATCTGCTGCCTCTTTTACACTGTTTGAACCGCAGCTGCAGGAAGACTGAACACACACCATGAACACCTATCAATCAGTTAAATCAGATTCACGTTGGTCTGCTGACAAACTAAAGTGATTTGCACTTGCCAGTTTAAAGTTTCAGAGGTCTAATGTGCAGCCACCATATTAGACATCAACAGCAGCGCTGAGCGCACACTTAGTGGTAACATAAATATATTAACTCAAATTAAAACGTTTACTTCACCACTCTGCCAAATCCCAAGATAAATGACTTTGCATTTCGCTGTTATATTTTTTCATTTCTTTATAGGTTTTATGACCACTTTACATCATGATCATCTGATAATGGCTCTAACTGGAGCAGGCAACAGTCACAGGGATCATTTGTGTGAGAAGAATCACTTGACATGTGAAACACGCCTTTTTATGAGAGCTTGAACTTTCTTCTGGTTCCCAGTTCAGTTTCTTTGGAGTTTGGGGCTCTTGCTTAGAACCCCAACTTATTTTGAGTTTGATATTTCTTGAGTGTTTTGTTCCCTCGCTGTCTCCTTATCTTTTCCCCCCTCAGTTTCTGTGCTTGTGTTTTTGTCCTCCAATGTCCCCATGAGTCTGTTTTCATATTTAATTTGAGTCTTCTTGCCTCCATATTTAGCATATCTTCCTAACTTTCGTTTTCTTTCATTTTTACTTGATGTCTGATTGTTCTGACATATGTTAAGTGCATTCAGGTATGCCTTGCTCCCTCAGCGTACCCGGGGGTCGATTCACTTACTGTAACACTGGCAGTCAAGATAAGCCGGTTTCCTCCAGGGTTTTCATTCCACGTTCACGTGAAAGGGGTGTTGTTGGCAGAATCAGCCACATTTATTAATAAGTTAATGACATCAGACTGTTCATACAAAGAGGTTAAACACGCAATACAGACTGAAAATCTCACAGCAGTTAACTAGCTTTGTAAGGTGATAGATTTACCAATATGACAACTCTAACAATAGGACACAGGAGAAACTGATGGATTTTAACAGAGTATTTTATTAAATGAATTTAGTTTTAATTCTCCATTTGTTTCATCCTAATTAAAGGTTTGACACAAATGTCATTCAGTATATTACCAACTCCAAGTCCATCAGAATTAGCTCAGTTTCACTTGTAGACGCTCCAGTGCACAAATGCAATGCAGACAACGCTGTGCTCAGTGGCTTTGACACTTATTGTTGCTCATCACAATGAACTGTTTTCATACTTGAGGTATAACAGACGTCTCAAAATACAAAGCTGATTAAAAAATGAAGTCGAGCATTGTGTAAATCCACGTTTACTTGCTGGGACTGTACATCCTCCCTGCCTTTCTTGGCATTTCTTGCTATGATGCTATGAAATGACTTTATATTACCCGTGCGTTGAATCATATCTGTTACAAGAAAAACCTTATCTTACTAGGAACTCTTTTATGTTATCATACTTTACCTCTTATGCAATGTCTTAACGACGCTGTAGAGTCATATAACAATGAAGCCATCTGTTTGAAATGCAGGCAGTGTTTTCAAATGGAGTTCGTCCTGTAAATTATTCCAAGTCTAAATTACATCTGCGGTGCTGATCAGATGCCACAGGAGGATCTTCAGGAAGAGCATTAACCACAACTTATTATATTCACGTGCAGATGTTTACTCTTCATGACTGAAAATCCATGTACTGATGGTCTCTTCCAGCATATTGTCACCTGCCACGGCAGTACGCTCCTCCCTCAGTTCCTGGCCATGTACAGAGTCACTGTGGAGAGTGAGGACACCTACCTGTTAGTAATGAGGAACATGTTCAGCCACCGACTTCACGTACACAGGAAGTATGACCTCAAGGTAATCCTCCAGAGGCAGTGTATCTCATATGATAGTGTTTTATTACTTTTATCAGCTATTGAAATGCTTAACTTACCAAAACATTTAAAGATAATAGTTTAAAAAACAGAGTGTTAAATGCTTGTGAATTGAAGTTATGCTTCACCCCAAACCATTTATTAATAGTAGACTGTTGGATTTATGGCCACACGTGTATCATCTCTGAGAACACATGAGTGATAATGACTGTTATAGCTTTGAAAGTAATGAGCAAATATGGATCTTTGGCTCAACAGTAACACCGGTCACTTTCTTCTCTTTCATCAGGGCTCACTGGTGTCTCGTGAAGCCAGTTTTAAAGAAAAGGTGAGATCAGATTCAGGTAAAGTCAGTCTGTTGTCCACAAGAGTTCCAGTGACGTTTGTCTTTACTGGAAATAAAGCACACGTGTGGCCGTGGAGTGTTTAAGAGGCAGTGATCTATTACAGATGGTTATTTTTACGTCTTCTGACTCAGGCTCAATGAAAGAGTGGCTGAATACATTTGAGCTTGTTAATTTTAATTATGATAACCTTGCACTAACATCTCCAGTAAGAAAATGGTCAAAAAAAGCTCGGCTCCACTCGATTATTATACACAGCGTGTTGCACTAAAAGGAAAAATATATAATCTATGAGGTGGTTATTTCCAAAACCAGTCAAGTGCCTTTCTGGTCTTTAGTTTTTGAAGTGATTTAGTTCTGTGCTCACATCAAGCTGGGAGACTCGTGAGAGAGAGAGAGATAAACACGAAACGTCAAAAACAGCAGCTGACCCTGACTGATAAACACTGGTCTTTCAACTCCACGCGTCAAGCTCGGAGAGGCCTTTGCGTTTAAAAAAAGCATCTCCACAGCAGTCGAAGCCATTACGCAGCTATATTTCCATAGGATTCATTTTCAGAATTTCTTTCTAATTTCTCCTTACCAGTGCTTCCCTTGTAAAACTGCGGGTGTCCTTTTTTAATATGTTTAAATGAAAGACATATATTGAGTCACAGAAACTTTTGAAAATGCTTTTTTTTAATCATTAACATTTTCTACAATATTTTTCTACAATATTTTGCTCTTTTCTTTTTCAGAAAAGAGACACTCCAATAAAAATGGTAGAAATATCTCAGTGAGGCAAAAAGAAAAACTGTTGGGGTCCAGAAAAGAGGTTCAGTAAATAGCTCAAACTGCCTGAAGACCAAACACAGTAAAGTTTTAGGGTTCATCAAGTCCATTAATTAATAGTGCCAGGTTGACTTTGTAAGCCATTAAAATAAGCGCTTTGCCTGTTGCACAGCGATTGAATTCATAGCTGGTGTGCAGATTACAATGTATCATCGGTTTATTTAGGTATGCATCTTTGATATGGTGCATTTATTTATTTATCTTGTAGTCAGCTCACATGATTATCTGCCATGATGAGCAGGATACAACAACCTATTTATATGGTACTGTGCAAAAGTTTCAAGCCCTCGATTTTGTCACGTTTTGCTTCCTGGACCAGATTTTGTTGTGATCTTTGAAATAGTCTTGAGCAGCCCAGGCTTTCTGAAGGTCTTTTTAAATTTTTCTATGAACATTGGCTGCTTTTTCATTCATTTTCAGTCCAATCCTTGTACCTGCCCATTTTCAAAGGAATATTGTTGTTGTTTGTTAAGCTACTTAACATTGACCTGTGAATCATTCAAGCATAAAAATGCACCTAACCCAAGGGATGATCCAGTGTTGTGTCTACACATAAGACACATCTTTGTTAATAGCAGTCTGTCACAAAAACATATAATTTCTTCCCATTTCTTTAGTTGAATCTATGAAAACAATAACAGAGACAGGCATAACATAGCATTTCTGCACCAACAAGGTGATTCCAAAAAAGCTTTTACCTGAAAAACTGTGAGTCTTTCAGCCTAAACTTTGATTTTAGCTCACTGAGACTTGTGTAACCTGAAATTAACAAACAGTTGTTCAGTACTTGGCGTAATGATGACATAATGATAATGATAATGATACGCCACTAAAAGGCAACATTTCTGTGAAAAAAACCCATCTGATTATTGCCTAACATTGTCTGACGTTTGGACTGATAGCTACATCAATCACCGACTGCAAGTAAAATGATAAAAGCTGAAGTGAGAAAGAAAAACTTAGCATACCTGAAGTGGCTGCACGTGTGCTACTGCCCCCACAGTCTGTCTGAAGATGTGGACGTGTTTAGTATTCTGGCTGCTCTCCCCGGTTTGACAGGCTACATCTAAGACTGCAAACCAAAAATGTATTTTTTTTCTCTTTGAAATGTGCGCCTGAGGGCAGAGTGCGGAATTATTTTCCTATGTGTAACTGTTATTGTTTGCGCATTGTGACAAATGTGATTTTAAGATTAGACTTTCTTGAATCTTCCCACAGAAAAATCACTTAGCAACAGGCTGTTTTAAACATCAGAAGCCCTCTGTTTGGCCTCCAGCGACGCTGACCTAGATAAAAAAGAAAAAGATGAAGAAATATCTGGTTTAATAGAGGAAGTTTGACTAGCTGCAGAGCTGCGGGAACCTTTGATATTTCCATCTGTACTGATTCAGAAAACAAAATTATGAAAATGTTATTTGGCTTTAATCATATGAAAATGGAAGAGCTACAAATGTTTTGATGAAAAGAAAAATGCTGTTGAATGAATATTGTAATTCTTTCTGTATTTTCAGGTCAAGGAATTGCCCACTTATAAGGATGTGGACTTTATGAATAACATGCAGAAAGTTTATGTGAGTGATGAAGAGAAGGAGAAAATAATGGACAAGCTCAACAGAGACACTGAGGTAAGAGAGGCGTTGCTTTTTGTGGGGGATTTTTGTGTTTCTTGTCTCTGGTGTGTAATTATTTCTCTCACTGCAGTTTCTTGTACGTATGAGGATCATGGACTACAGCCTGCTGCTCGGTATCCACGATGTCGAAAGAGCCGAGATGGAGGAGGAGGAGGAGGAGATGGAGCTGTCCGATGAGGAGGAAGAGGATGATGAAAATGGCCTTGCTCCTGCTCCCCACTCCACCTCCCCTGAAGGCATTACCGGCTACATGAACTCCTTCAAACCCATGGGTCCCGGGGATTTCGACCCTTATGTGGATGTGTACGCTATTCAGAGCGCTGTGGGTGAGTCCCGACAGCCGAGATAGGAGCCCTGCGCTTTTTCACCCACCGAAACTTCCTCTCACACTGTGCTGCACAAGATAAGATCATATGCGCAGATCAATATCGCTCGCCAAACACTGTGAATCGCTCCCTTGTAGGTGCGCCCCGTAGGGAGGTGTATTTTATGGGTCTGATTGACGTGCTGACGCAGTACGACACCAAGAAGAAAGCCGCTCACGCTGCCAAGGCTGTCAAACACGGGGTGAGAGATCAGTGCTCTGCAAAGTGTAAAGGGCTGCTTCTACTTATTTCTGATCGACTGTGTGTCTGTGTTTTGTAGGCAGGAGCTGAGATCTCAACTGTTCATCCAGAGCAGTACGCTAAACGCTTCAAAGAGTTCATCGCCAAAATCTTTGCCTAGTTCAGGGATTCATTTAATACATGAAGAATTCAGCTTTGCAGTCATCAAAGCATCACCAATAAAGCACTAATAATTTAATAGCATCCTTTTGTTTCCCTTTCTTTTTAAAAAACATCTTTACTATTCATGGGATTCTACACTTCGAGACAGGCTGTGCATTTATTCCAAGTGAAGAATTTGCATAAAGGACTTCTTGGCAGCTCAATGTTGTTAATGGGTTTCTTTTCTTTTGACGTAAAGGTTTGGCAACACTGCTGTTGAGTCTAAGTGACAGCAAGAAATAAAAGATTCCTGAAAGACATCTTTCAAGTTTACACCTGTAAACATCACTAATATGAAGGTATTTTTTTACTGGCCAAAGATGATAAAATAAGCTTTACACCAGCCACATTATTAGGTACATCTTGCTTGTATTCGCTTGGACTGCCTTAACTCTTCATGGTGTAGATTCAACAAAGAAAACAAAGATTTTGGTCCATGTTGACGTGATAGCATCACTCAGAACATCCATGATTTGAATCTTCTGTTCCAACATACCCAATCTGGTGAGTGTGGAGGGCATTTGAATGCAGTCATGTTCAAAAAAACAGCCTGAGATGATTTGAACTTTGTGACATGGTGCGTTCAAATCCTGCTGAAGCAACCATCAGAAGGTGGGTACACTGTGGTCATAAAGGGATGGACATAGTAACAGGACTCAGACTGTGGCATTAAAATGATGCTCAGTTGGGGCTAAGGGGCCCAAAGTGCGCCAAGAAAAGATCTCCAACCGTTACACCACCATCATCAGGCTGAACTGTTAACACAAGGGAGGATGGATCCATGCTTTCATGCTGTTTACGCAACATTTTGATCCTACCATCCCATCGGACCAGGCAACACTTTTTCCAATCTGCTATTGTCTAATTTTGGTGATTTTGCTTTTTGTAATCTCAGTTTCCCATTCTTAGCTGACAGGAGTTGCACCGGGTGGAGTTTTCTGCTGCTGAAGCCCATCTGCGTCAAGGTTTGAAGTGTTGTTGGAGATGCTCGTCTGCATAGCTTAGAGGTTGTGTAATAATATTGAGTCCAGCCCACTGGCACCAACAACCAACAGTCACCTTAGTTTAACGTCTGGGCTATAGTAACCATGGTAAGTTCAAGGTGTGCCATATGTACCAACTGTACCAAAGTTCTTTAATGGCCTAACTGCTTCTTATATTGTTACATTTTTCTTTGCCAACATCCTGTTGAGTAAAGTAGGAACCACTTACGATGGATCTAAGTGTCATTAGTTACTGCAAGCTGAAGCAAACTGATGTGATCCTAGCTGTACATGTGTTCCTTTAAATTGTATTCTCAGTGGTACAGCATTAATTTTTGTCTTTATTTAGTTGTCCCAGGCCTCCTGGCACACATTCCTGAAAATCCTTCAGCAGGGTTTCACTTTGGAATAGCAGCTGTGTGGACAAACAGGAGGGACAGAAAGATGAGAAATAAGAGGAAAAGACATTAAATGTTTTTTTTTATTTATTTTTTTATTTTTGTCTTTTAACCTAAAACAAAAAGAAGTATATTAATTATTTTATGCTACTTACTTTTTGGATATTTTTCTTTCAGCATTTGCAAAACACACTATAGGTTTGTTTACATGTACTATGTTCCAGAGCTTAAGTCTGGGTCCATGTGTTATGATTTCATTGTCATGTGAACATATATTAATTATACCTGTGCTAAAGACTGTGCATATCTACTCTTGAATCTATAAACCAGGTGATCTTGATAGCATGCTACACAGATCTCTCTTATCTTATTTAGAGAGACCCTAACTTATAGAGAAGTCTCATAGTGGTCATTTTTATTTTTGTCTCCATATGTTTTCTGGGGAAAAAATGGGATTTGGTATACCATGCATCCAAGAAACTGAATCAGAGATGGATATATAAATAAGCCCATGACCTACAAAGAAGTAGGGCAGACTCAGTAGAGGCCTTTAACGAGGACTTTGTTGCGCCATAAGATCTTATGGTAGTTGCGTGTTGAATGATTCTGCTGACTGCCAAAAGACTCCGGCTGTCAGGAAAAAAAGGCTCTCAGCTTGTTTGAAAACAGGAACCTTGTGTCTGACCATGTACTACAAAAGTTTGTAGTCGCTGACAAATGTCCCTGTTTTTAACGATGACACACGATATGGACAAAAGTGTTGGGCCACATTTCTTAATCTTTGAATTCATGTGATTTCAGTCTCCTCGTCACAGGTGTATAAACAGAAACACAGAGGATCCAGTTCAATTCAGTTTTATTTATATGGCACCAAATCACAATAACAGTTTCCTCAAGGTGCTTTATATTGAAAGTTAATATAATAATAGAGAGAAAACCCTAAAAATCACATGAAAAACTCCCTTTTAACAGGAAGAAACCTCTGGCAGAGCCATGCTCAGAGGGGCTGGGGAGGGAGACAGGACAAAAGACACTCTGTGAGAGCTTAATAATAACTTCATAATAATTAGTGATTAAATGCAAATTGGTGTAGCCATGCAGCCTGCCTTTACAAATATTTTTGAAACAGTGGGTTGCTCTGAAGAGAGTGGTACTGTAATAGGTTTCCGCCGTTGCAACGATGAGTTGTGAAATTCCACCATCAAATGTAAATGATATTAATGCAAAGTGGATGTTTGGTACAGCAAAATGCCGGCTCACATAAAGTTCCACATCTGGGTTGCTGAGTGCTGAGGCGCACAGTGCTATCAAAGCTCTGTTAACTCAGTTACTGCAGAGCTCCAAACCTCCTCTGGTATTAACATCAGCACAAAAACTGTGCACTGGGAGCTTCATAGCATGGTTTTCCATGGCTGAGCAGGTCCTGTAGGTGTAATGTGTAGGAGGCCCTGTAGTGTACCGTTGTATTCTCATAAAATAACTTTTTAATTGTTTAGAAATTTTAGATAATGGCATGTAGTATCATTAATCATTGCAATCACTAATTATATTTACTAGAATAGCTCCAGAGGTTAATTTTCAGCTACTTTTAGTCCTCCGTTGATACGCTGTGTCACTTATTGTAAAGCTGACTGATCATTACCAAGACCTTTTTACAGTTAGGTTGGCACTCTTCTGATTAGTAGAGAATTGGTTAGTTCTGTGTCTGGAGCATCAGCCTTGTGGGTTCAATGATAGTTTCAAATTGCCCCATTTAAAAATAAAAAACTTTCCTCTGAAGCTCGTTAGAGTGTTCTTGTTCTAAGAAGTGAAGGCTATTCCATGTGGGAAACTGCCAAGGAAAACTTAAAGACTTCAACAGCATGCACGTCTCCCCTCACAGAGCAGCAAAACTGGCTCTAACAAAGAACAGAAAGAGAAGTGGGAGGTCCCGGAGCACAGCTGAGCAAGAGGAGAAGTACATCAGAGTCTAGTCTGAAAAACAGATGCCTCAAAGGTCCTCAACCGGCAGCTTCATTATATGGTACCTACATGCATCAGTCTCAGTGTCGGCAGTATAGCGGGGGACTCCAGGATGCTGTCCTTCTGGGCAGAGTTGACAAGAAAAGGCCATAGATTCCTTTACTCAGTGTCTTTTCCTTATCCATCTTTATCGTTTCCTTGGCCATTCTCAGATTTTCGACTAGCCAAATTTATATCTTCTAAACCTGCATTAGGGCCAGAGTGACACTGACTCTATGTAGAAGTGTTTTCAGGCTTATATGATTATTTACTGTCATTTACAGTATAATTCTAATATGTTTAACTTTTTTGTTCGATAAAAACAAGTCTTTTTTTTCGAAAAACTAAAACATTTGTAAGCAACCCCACATTTTAGTAGTGTTCATAATGCTACTAAACTCCAAGGTGTAAATTATACTGTTTATTAATAAGGGGACAAAATAAGTCAATAAATAACCCAAATCTGAACACACACACACACACACACACACACAGGGCAGGGCTCTCCTATTATTGTAGCTTGCTTTTCTTTATATCCTACACGTAATTTTAAACCATATAAGTGCCACACGTGACCAAGCTTAGCCAGTTACAAAGGTATTTTGTGCATCTGCATTGTTCAAAAACGGCAATAAGCAGCAATGATTATAACAGAAATTAGAGTTTAATACAACATGGACTTTGGTGTTTGTTTAGCTTATGCAAATTATTATTTGACATGTCATTTGG
>NW_024582440.1:865020-966062 GCF_018398535.1 Haplochromis burtoni
ACACACACACACAACTCTAAGCAAAAACACCACAGCTTGGGCAGTAGCCTTAGTGTATTAATAATGAATACTCTGTGAATCATTGCATGAGTAAAAAAATACAAATGGAATACAAATGGAAGAAGATGTTTAAATCACAGACATGTATAGTCAGCTGAGCCTTCAGATAAACACAAGTTTATACGTACAGTACCGCAGGAGAGATGTTTTTATGCCGTTAAAAAAAGCTATTAAATCGGGGAACATTCCTCTGGTGCATGTTTACAAATATCGAATCGTTCAAAATCCAGGTTTTGTAGATGAGAGCCTACATCTGCATCTGGCAAACCCTACTTTCCCTTTCTATTAGACACAGCAGGAATAAAAAACAAAACACCCTGACAGTCCACCAAAAACTGCATTATCTGGAAAAACATGTTAGTATTTTAAAACAGTTAACTTATCTGTTTTTTTTCTCTACATTCGACCAAAATCAAGGCATTTCACTTGTTCATTTGCACATCTAGTTTTACACTCGCCTTGATAATGAGCTACTGCTGGAGTCATAATGCATACATCCTATACATTATTTATGTCAGACACACCGATACAAACGTAACATAAAAACCTCCCGTTTTGGATGTCAAAGAGTTAATCAGGCGGTTATCAAAGAATAACTGGGCCGGGGCGCTGTACAGTAAATCTCTGAACAGAGTAACCCTTGGATTTTTATACACATAACCAACTGTACAAATCATACAATAACACTCTGGAAAATTAGGCTTTTTTTTTTTTTTTAGAATCATAGTATTTTATCAATGCTTTTCTATACACGTACTCTGTTTATCTCTAAAACAGCCCTCCCCTTTTCATGTCGGCTTACACATCGTTTATGAGCTGAATTAGCAGCTGTGTTAAGCATAAACACACATTCACAGTCCAAATGAAAAACTGTTGCGATCTTTAACGCTATAGAAATTCAAGATGCCCCTCAAATCTTAAAATTTATTGCAGCTCTTTACGTCTGGCCTGGAGATACTCTGATAAGCTTCTTTGAGGCCATTTTTAATGGAGTGGAGAATAAAGTTGAACACTGACTGCATTCTGAAACGTGAATCATACAATCTGATATAAACTATGGAGGACTATAAGTGCCAAAATAAAAAAAAAAGTAATAATACATTTAAATAAATAAATTTAAATTTTATTTATTTTACATTTTTTCCCTTTGCAACCTAATCCCCCTTCTATTTATTTCTGTATATTTCCCTTCTTTTATATTTATTTCTACAATTGCAACAGTTAAAGTGGGATCAGCTTTTTGTCAATTGGTTAATAAATGCCAGTCTGACAACAGAAAAAACTGCCTAGGGAGATCATTGAAGAACTGAAGATGCTATATCAGCCTGTCACATTTTATAAATTAACCTTTGCTTATATTAATTTTAATATAATTTTAATTGTATTTCATCTATATACATTTTGTCATTTATGCGCTTATTTTTTATTTTGGCACTTTCAGTCCTCCATACAGGATAAATACATTCCTTTAAACCTGAATGCAGAGGCAGAGGATGTCGTATTCCTTTTACCTTACCGTCACTTGTAAAGCGTAATGAGAAGACTTTGCCTTTTTTTTTTTTGGTTAAATCGTTCAAGCAGATTGCATGTGGCTGTGTGATTCACAGTTTACACTCCTGATACACACACAGACACCTTTTAGAACCTCATCTGGCTCTACGAGTGCAACATCTGGCAACATGTCCATCAGTCCCGCTGGCCTGTGTGGACGCGCAATGACACTATGAGGGTAAAGTGACAAACTCACACACACAAACATATACTCTAACACACTCTGACGCACAGGCTTTATGCCACACCACATTTCGGTTATGACACTGCTCTTCTGGAGGTGCTGTAACTCAAGCTTGTGCCGCCGCTCTTGTGCGAGATCTTGAGTGTCGTGGCAACCGTCAGGCTTGGTGTCATGGCAACAGGGAAGCTGGATGTGGCTGCCGCTGCGAAACCGACTGTCGCGGCGACGGATGGGGGCGGCTCATTCGGGCATCCGTGCTGGAGCAAGATGTCGACACACTCTTGGCTGCCAGCGCTGTGAGCCAGAGCCAACGCTGTCTGGCCTTGAGCATCCCGATACCGAACATCGCAGCCATACTGCAGGCGGGAAAAGAGAAGAAAGCAAAGTGGATTAGATTATGTAATAATCCCATCCTCCACACTTCAAGGAAGTTTTAGAATGTGTAGGAAAAAAGTTAAGCCTGAACAGGATTGCCCTAAATGATGTCAGAAAGGTGCGATTAAGAGAGCTTTTGTACCTTTCAGACATTTAGATCACCTTCAGTTGTCTGCTGAGTCATCTATTTAGACCACTTTTGTTCTTTGCTGAGTGAACGACTCAAAGGAGGTAATTTTACCATTTTTGCACAGCTCTACAAAATGGTTTGCTGTGATGAAGAAATTTATAATCATTACCTAACCAAGTACCTCCACTGCAGCAACATCCCTATATATTTTTGAGAATACCTGCTTCGTAGCTGCCTGGACCAGTGTAAGATAAAAAAAAGAGAGACAAAGGGAAACAAACCCAAATTAGAAGCTGCGTCATCACCACATCAGCCTGCTGACAGGCAGCGTGCAGGGGGGAAGCGGGCAGCCGCAGAGCTAAGAGCGACCGGGAGGAGCGTGCCAGGCTGAGAGGGGCATTAATGTCCTCCTTAGTGCAGTGGGCCAAAAGTAGCAGCAGCTTGGGGAGATTGTGCTCCATCACTGCCAACAGAAGACGGCCAGATAGAGTGATGTCTGGGCCCTCGCTCGTAGGAGGAGGCAACGGCGCCACAAACAGTTTCTGCTCGTATTTGGCTCTTATCCACGATTCCCGCTCCTCTCTAGACAAGGACAGAGAAACAAGTGAGTCATCAGCATTTACAGCTGACAGATGACAGCACTGGACTTTCCAGTGGACTCAGAGAAAGAGCTGCACAGCTCATGTGTCCATACTGTAAAAAAAGAAAACTTGTGTATATATATATATATATATATATATATATATGTATAAAGATGATTTGTCCTTACCGTGTAGCATCGGGTGCTGGTTTACGGTGGCCCATTGTGCGTGCCTCCCATATACTGTTGACCATGTGGTTGCCGATAGCACTGAGAACCAGCGTCAGCTCTCGTGGCAAATCATCCAGCGCCAGAGAGCGAACCCGTGACAGGTGAGTCCCCAGGTTTCTGTGGATGCCGGAACACTCGATGCATATGAGAGCGCCCAGATTCAGACTGGCCCATGTTGGATCTTGAAGAGGGAGCGTGCACACAACAAATTAACTTCATTTGAAACTGACAGTCTACCAATTTCATTTGGCTGCGTGCCACTAAAATGCGCCCGATCGGCCATGGTGCACAACAGAAGAGTCTGAGAAATCAGCATAAAAAAACCTCAGCATTAAATTTAATTTAGATCTGATAAGTCATCAAAATTCTTTATCTGGCCCTCAAACAATACAGAGATCATATGAAAAATGTGGTACGTGTGGGATGTGAAAAATACCACACAAAGGCACATACAGTAAAAATATTTGCATTCACACTCCATTGTTTTATCTCATAGCATGCGGATGAATGACTGTTTTCAAATATGCTAAATACCAATTTAAAAGTTAAAAGTACCCCACTTTGAACGCTCTAAGGCACGGAAAGCTATTTTCAGACTGTCAGATGGAGGAGGGTCATACCCATTTTCCACGATGATTGTCCACATTTGTTCTAGAGTCCGAACACAAAGAAGTTCAAGTCCGCAGCAAATTATTTTCTCCTCGCTCTATGCAGCTTCTTACACCAACAACAAAAGAGGTCTCGGCTCTGATTAAAACTTCCAAACGTGAAAGCAAACAGAGCAGTCAAATTAGGGATGAAATAGGCAAGCATGACTTACTGGGAGCGTCACAGTCCACACAGAAGTTGTTGCCCTTTGCATTGCGTATCGCCTGCAGAGCCACTGCATCACTCTGGCTGTTCCTTCGAGCCTGTGAGAGGCAAACAGTAACCAGAATAAATGAACTTGTATGAACTCTCCTGTTTAAATCTATTTCTGCAAAGAAAAAAGTGATGAATGACCGCAGTCATTGTACTGACAGTAACAGAAAGAAAAAAAAAACAACTTAGGGTGGATCTTTAAAAAAAAAATCACTGTTCTTGTTTTTTCTCAAGGAGCTTTTTATCTGCAGGAAGTCTGTAATATTTACCATTTGTCACTGGCAATAAAATGAATGAATGAAAAACTAGATTGCTGTGTGTCAGAGAGTGAATGTTTTCCTGTCGTTTCTTGCCTTGTTTTTGCTGCTTTCACACAGCTGCAGGCTGGCCAGGATCTGGTTCTCGATGGCTTGGACCCAGGAGTCCCTCTCTTCCACACTTTGTGCTTCAAAATGCCACGTCTGACCAGTGCTCGACACAACGAGGAAGTCAAAGTTATCCTCGTCTGAGACAAGAAAGACAATAACACAGAGCTCAGATTTTTTTTTTTTTTTAATGATTTCTGGATGCAGAAATTTGAGCAGTAGGTTATTAACATCACTTCAGGATCACAGTTGTGCATAAGCAAGGTTTAGTTTTATGCTGCTGATCTGCAGGATTTAATTGATTAATTGTCAATATTTTAAATTAGAAGCTTGACTCTTAATGTGATAGCCTGGCATGTGTGGAGGCAGCGCAGCTGATTTATATTACCTGTCTTGCTTACGTTTCTTAAGCTACCAAAGCTTTTGAGTTTCCACATTTTGCGCTTAGCTGCATAAGAGAAGAGAGAAAATATCAGCGAAAAACACAAAGTCTTCGTCATGTGTAGTAAAGCTACAAATATCATTAGAAACATCCCGATCGGTGCCTATGAAAACATATTTGAAGCTTGTAATCATTTACCATCTGCTTGGCCGGCGGTGGCATCTCCTTTCTGATTCATGCTCTTCTTTCTGCGATGCTTTTTTCTGTCCGTGACAGGGGAGGCAGAACCTACGTCTTTGGTAGAGGAAGAGCTCGAGACGCCCTCAACTGCAGAGTCTTGTAACGAGCAGACAGGATAACAAATGTAAAATTACTACAACCCTGTTTCCGAAAAAGCAGGACACTGTATGATTTATACACAGAATGTAATCATTCACAAATTGGTGGAAATAGTAAAAAAATAAATAAAAATCAAATGCTGAAACTGAGAGATTTTAAGGTTTTTCTATGTTGTTTTTTTTAAATAGGTGCTCGTTTTAAATTTGATATCAGCAACACCTTTTTAAAAGGTTGGTGCAGGGACATGTTTGCCACTGTGTTGCATCAACTCTGGGCTTATGAGAACTAAGTGAAACAAATGTTGTTGTTGTTTTAAAAGAGAAATATTTTCCCATCCTAGCTCAAAATACTATTTCAGCTGCTCAATATTTCAGGGCCTCATTTGTCATGTTTTTCTTTTCATATCGTTAAATTCGTTTTCAATACTGCAGGCGGCACCTGAGCTCTTTTGCTGTGGAGCCACACAGCTGCAGATGGTGAGGAATGTTTTGTCATGCTGAAAAAAAAAGCAAGACATTTACCGAAAATGACATCATCTGCATGGGAACCCTTTGTATGTCTTTCAGGCCAAATGCACAAATATCGTGCCACGCCTTTATGGATGCTGGCTTCTGGACTGTATGCTGATACCAAGCTGGATGGTCCCTCTTCTCTGTAGCTGGGAGGATGCGGTAACCATGCCACCCAAGAATAATTTCAAATTGTGACTGGATGGTCCACAGAATAGTTTCCTACTTTTTCTCAGTCCAGCCTAAATGAGCTTGTGGCCTGAAAAGGTGACAGCCTTCCTAATTTTTTTAAAGAATGTTTTTCTTTCTCTGCAAAGTAAAGATTTTTCTTGCATTTGTGGAGGTGACGTTAATGACAGTGTGCTGTGAAGTGTTGCTGAACCCATGCAGTGAGGGCTCAAAGATCACAGCCATGCTGTCTTTGTAGTTTTGAAACATTTTTAATAACATTTTGTTTTTGTTACATTTCAGAAATTTCACTGTCTTACATGTTTTCAGTCCCATACTCACCAATGCTTTGAGCGTGGTTAGATAGTGTGGAAGGACATCGCTGCACACCTCTGTTACCCCTCAGGAACAGGGCACCACCCAGCCCCTCCATCTCCTCAACTTGCAGGAGACTGCTTGCACTCATTGGGACTACAGGAAGGGTAGCAACCATATAAACAACCACATACTTAATAATAAAGCAATTTAGTCAAACACTAAATGTGAAAACAAACAGTGACGCTTTCTGACACTTGCATGCGTTACTGATTTAGTTTCCCCACACACTCTTAAAGCACTTGCAAAATTCCTTATGCTGCTGTTTTGTAGTCTTGCAGAGGTTTCACAGCCTGCTGCAATTTCCCCCCGTTTGCACAAATGCTTGACCCCTCCATTTACAACCGTCTTAAAATACCAAGAACAATACGTACAAAGAAGTTCTGCAGCCTTCTTTTCTATATATCTACATTTTTTTTTATCACTGTCTCTAATAGAAAAAGGTCATCAGGTAAAATATTTCATCTTATCAGCTCCACAGAGAAAAGTACCAGCATGGAGATTTAAAATCTTGAGCTTCTTAGATTAGCCAGACCAAAATCTGTTCAATATCACAGTAACTTTAGATGACATAATTAATTTACATGAGGTTTATTTAAATATATATAAGGTTTAGCTATTGTGAGACATCTAAAGATTTTTCCCTCTTTTGTGTACCATAGAGAACATCTTTACCCTCAGTTCCTTGAACGTCTTTGACCCGTCCGTTAAGCCCAGCTGGGGGGGCGCAGGCAGGGATGGCGCGAGGCGGCCGCTTTCCCGGCACCTTCACTGTCACTCGCAGCAGGTCCATCTCTTTCCCGGGGGCATTCAGCATGTAGTCCTGCCAAACCAGACATCAGCCATTACCATCAAACATCAGTCGTGCTTTCAGCAGCATAATGCTCTGGAGCGCTCTGTTAACACGCCGACTCACATTGACACTGGAGTGATAGGACAGTATGCCATCATTGGACAATGTCACATACTTCTTCTTCCACTCTTTGTTGAGCGAGTTCCCACTGCGCTTCAGCAAGATGCCCTTACAGAGGCGACAACACAGAAGACTGTCAATTTATTGCTAATGTCTCAAGTGTTCATTTCACATATTACGGCAGCATAATGAAAGCTGGCTGCCAAAAACACCCACTAACTATTCATCAGGGCAGAATGGGAGCTCACAGCACTTCATCACGCCACACGATGAAATTGGCTTCACACGTCTGAAGTGACTGCTGGTGAGATGTCCTCTGCTGAGGGTCATCTGATACATCATATTTGTTTCTGTATCAAGTGCAAATCGGTGCCCTACCTGTTTGATGGGAATGGAGCGCCCGCTGCCCAGATCGCCCTTAAAGTCTGCGCTCCTTCTGTTTGAGTCGCTGCCTCTCCGGCCCTAAAGGAAGGGAAGGATGGACAATAACTGCATCAGGCAGGAATGGGCAGCTTACTGCTGATTTTAATTTATATTTCCCAGAGTTTCTGCTGGAAAGTTTCTGCTGGCTGTAAAAGCTGGCTTATAAGTGTGTATTTATAGCAACTGGTTCAGAATAATTGTCTGTAGCTTTACATGAAGCTGCATTAATCTGTATTTTTATGCAAGTGTCTAATCAAATGCTTACAGCTCTGGTCACTTATAGCAATAAACGCAGAGAGAATTACCACCCTAATTCTGTAGTTTTCCTCATCTGTATGGCGTCTGTAAGACCACTGTTTAGCTTTTCTGACCCACAGCTTTACTCTTCTGGTTCACTATAATCAACTTCAGCCCCAGACACAGGAGGCTGCTGTTCTGATAATCCTCTGAATAAACTGCCTGCCCGGTGTAAAAAAACACTGACAAAATGAGTGAAGGATTTCTATATATGTGGTGCATTTAGCAGCTTAAAAGCCAGTATGATCCATGTGATTAAACATAAGCATTAATTATTAGATTCAAATGTTGAGTCAGCCAGATGAGTAGGTCTCCAAGGTGATGCAAACATTTGTTAATGCAGGTTTTTAATGACATTTCAGATTGTTTTTCCCATAAGGCTGAATTTTCACAGCATTCAACAAAACCCCAAGTGAATATAATATTATAATTACATTATAGACATAATAGACATTACAAATATGTAATGTTTGTAATGGATATTACAGTACATGTGTCAGAGTCTGGTGGAGGCAGACTGTATATATTGTGAAGAGTGGACCCAAAATGCAGACTCCAAGGAACAGGGAACAAAACTTGAATGTTAACAAAAAGCAAGTCGTTTAATATGGCTGGTAAAAAAGGTACAAACAAAGGGCAAGGCAAACTAAAGTAAAACTAACATTAACCTAAACTGGGAGAACTAAACAAACAACAAGAAAAACCTAGACATGAAACTTGGAAGCATGGCGTGGACAACAGACGACCTGACAATGAGACTTAAATACACAGGAGGTGATTAGGGGAAGTGTGAACACATGGAGGAACAGCTGACTGACATGAGCCTAATGACAGGACAGGGGAAGTGAAACATATATTGAAACATACAATGAACAAAGAACACACGACTCCTTCAAAATAAAACAGGAAACATGAGACAGACATGATAATACAAACTTGATAACATAAGACACGCAGAAACTTAAATACAGGGGAAGAAAACACAAGGAGTCTAATAACCAAATGAACTTCGCTAATCTAATGAACTTAAACATAAACAACATCCAAATAAACTAAAACTTAAAACGCTGGGTCAACAGACCCAGGAACATGACAACATGTCTCTGCCAGTGTATTGTCTTTGACTGTTAGCCCCACCTATCTCTATATTACTCTGCTCTATATTATTGCAATGATGTGGAAAAGTGTTCAGCCATCCCTCATGTCTCTATATTTCAAAATAAAGGGTGGAAAATGAGAAAAAGATGCAGTGATATACAAACATAAATGGAAATATGGTATGGCATGATATGTATTCTTTAGCACAGTTTAAACTCTCTTAGGCAAGTTTTCTTCTAATTTCTATAAGTAGTCTTCAGGAATAGTTCTCCAGGCTTCTTGACGGACATTAAAAGCTCCCCGTTGGATGTTGACTGCCTTTTGTTTTGTTGTCTGTCAGTTTGAGCTCACACTACTTTAATAATGTTGAGGTCCGGGCTCTGAATGATAGTGATCCATTGTGTGTTTGGGATCATTACTTTTTTGAAACAGCCTGTTAGTAACAAAGTGGCTAAAGATAAGTTTAAAATATGTACTAAGAAAGTGTCAAAAAACAAACAAAAAAGACATTTCTCTGAAAATACTTTAAGAAAAACTTCAGAAACCCTGGAGAACTATTACTCAAAGCAACTGCTACAAAGCCTGGCTACTGGGAAGCAAAATATAAGGAAATGAGGAATGGCTCAAGACTTTTGCCCAGTACTTATCTAAAGCATGCAACAAACTTTCAGCATCATCAGAATTATATTTTGAACCACTAAGATTTTTCAATGTGACCAAGCCGATGTCAAGTAATAATTTGCTGCATAGTTACCTGAATTTCTTAATTCCACAAACAGAAAAAGAAGAAGTCAGTGCTTCAGCTTTGATGAGGAAAACAATTTTACTGGAATTATTTTGCATCACTGGACGCAGCTTGTGCCTACAGTTAGCTGATAATTTAGCACGCTGTAGTTAATGTAGGGTCACTTCAGCTTAATTAGCTGTCTGTATTATATAACTTAAGACCACAAGTATGTTCCTGCATTGGGTTTGGTTTGTCCTGCCAAGTGTTTACAGCTCATTTTCTAAACATGGAAACCTACTGAAGGGTTGGCTTGGAGTAAGAAAAAAAGTGGAGGAAAGAAGATTGACAGTAAAAATGCAAAAGGGTCTCTAAGCATGATTGGAGCTTGCACTGAGTAAAGTTTACCGCAAATCTCGTGGTGCGTCTTCGGACGCTACGGACCAAGACAGGTGTAGTACCGTCCTGCTTCTCCCCTCTCAGTGTTCTGCCAATCTCTTTGTGACTGATCACAGGAGTGGAGGGAAGTGAGGACGAGTAGTCGCTGCTCTGCCCACCGTTACTCGCCTAAAGAGAGGGAGAGAGAGGGAAAAAAACAGGAACAGGAGGAGGACGGAGGAGATGAAGTGATAATTGAGCAGAAGGAGCAAATAGCTAAGCCTGATACAACAGCATGCACACTTTAAAAATAGCCTGACAGCAAAATGAAATACAGAAAATAGAGTAACAAAAGCTGCTTCTTATGGACAACAGGTAAGGTGCTGGTTTTACCTGTCCTGGAAAGACACCGGAGACTGGGGTGGAGCCTCCAGAGTGGCTGGGAGAATTGGGAAGAGATTTACAAGAAGCCAGTAGGGCAGCTTGTTTCTTAGCTGCCATGATCTTCTGAGCAGCTGTGGCAAAAAAAAACAAACCCAGAAGTTAAATTAAAAAATGAAACATTAGTCCCCAATAAAAATCATATTTGTCCATCCTCTGCAGCACCACACACCATATGGTTCTGGATATGACGGACGTACATACCATCCGTGAAGACTCTGTTCACATTGAGGCCGTACGTCGCACAGGTTTCATAGTAAGTGCAGCGCCGCACATCTGAGCAGAGCTGTCTGGCCCTGGCATCATCTATCACTCTGGGGTTGGTGCTGCTGATCTTATCTGGAATAAGCAAAAATCACCCAACTACAACGAGAGTTCATTATAAAGGAAGCGCAGATGCTGAGCGTGAGCATCTTACCCTGAGTGCCGACGACTATGAAAGCGATCTCAGTTACGGGCCGATGGATTGCAAGCTGGTGATAGATTTTGTAAACTTCCTGGAAGCTGGCCTCATTTTCCAAACTGAAGACCAAGATTACTGCGTCCACCCAACTTGCAAACTAACAAAAGGGAAAAATAATAGCAGTCAAAAAGTACAAGAGGGAAGAAATACTTACTCTTATTAAAAATAAGCCCTCAAACAAGTTCAGCTCGATTTTCCACCCACCTGAGGATCCGGGAGTTCTGTCTCTTCTCTGATTATCAGCAGATGGCTCTGACCATCAACTAGCACATCCTTAATATACTGACGTCCTGGCAAATATTGGAACAAACAAATGTTTTTAAAGCTTTTACATAATAACTCATTTGATATTTACAGCACTAAAATTGTGATTAAAGTGATTAAAAGAATGATCCTAGATCATCTAAATCAGAAACAGCCAGCATCCATCTGCTGGAGGAGACTCAGGTGTCGCTTGTCGGAGATCTGACTTTAATAGTGTTCAGCCTTTACCTTACATTTTAGAGTTAAGATGACTGTTGTTGTCAACTATATAAGTTAAACCAAATCAATCTGAACTGAATTCACAAAGCTCTGCTCTTAATGGGTGGAGATGTTAAACCAACCTTCTGAGTTCTCCAGTGGGAGGTAACTTCCAGTTAAATGTCTGTGGACCAGAGCAGACTTCCCACTGCACAGACCACCCAAAACACCCTGAAGAGCAGAGACAGAGAGAGAAATTATAAATTCAATATTAAATCCACAAACTGATTTGTAAAAACTATAGTCTCCTGCTTACCAGATGTAGCTCTTGCACAGTTTGGCTCATCGTCCATTCTTGACTGCTGGTGCATACAACTGAGGGCAAACGTTCAGAGCAAAAACAGAGGAAGACAGGATTCATCGGTGAAAAGTTGAGTTGAAACACAGGAACAAAAACAAACAAATATATATAACGTGATATAGAACATAAAGCACTTGGGTATTCCCCTGCTTTGAGTATATGTGCTATTTTGGGTGGTATTGCTCCTCACATTCATTTTTGAGGGGGTTTGTGTGAGATGCAGGCAGCCCAGTGACTAATCAAAACTAGCCTAAAAACAGGCCCAATATTCTAAGTTGATAGTTTTTATAGGGGTGTATGTGCTGATCTGGAGTCAGTTCGGTAGGATTTAGTATAAATACATTATTCATCCATCCCTGACCTTTATCTTACCCAAGTCAGGGTTGCATGGGGGCTGGAGCCTATCCTAGCTGTCATCGGGCAAGAGGCAGGGTACACCGTGGACAGGCTGGCAGTATGTCACACGGTTATCATGGAGAGATCATGGAGGCAACCAGTACCGCTCATATTCACGCCCATGGCTAATTTAGAGTCGTTGGTAAACCTAACATTCTGGATCGCGAGAGGAAGCCGGAGTCTTCGGAGAAAACATTTAGACTCCACGCAGAGGGAGCACTCGGCTGGCCGATGGATTCAAAGCCAAGACCTTCTTGTTGTGAGGTGATGCTAACCACTGCATTACTGTACTGCCCCCTAAATAAATAATTTGACTTAAAATATATATTTATATTTAAACATATTCTTGCTATTTTTATGCAAAATAGCTCTACTCAACCCTTTAACACAACCATTAAACCCTTGGTAACATTTTACAGCAGACTTAGCAACCATGAAGTTGCTTTTGATGATGAGTGAAAACCACAGTTAGTTAGCTTCATTTGAAATAAAAAAATAAATAAATAAAATAAAATATGACTTTAAGTGTCTCCAGCATTGTTACGGTCTAAAACAGTCACTGGATTCAGTTCAGAGTCAGGATAAAGCAGAAAACTATAATAATAAACCTTGAGTTTCTAAAACACACACAATGTCCCAAAAACACTTAGCAGTAGTATGATTGCTGGCCGGGTTTGGCCTAACTATCTGTGGATCCAACACAGTGAGCAGCATTAATGTTCAAGCGCCCCCATCCACCCTCTGAGCTCAAAGAGGCTGTCACTCCCCCAACTGTGAGCACCCAGAAAATTCAATCAAGTGTACAAATGTGCAAGTCTATACGAGTTAGCCAGCATGGCAGGTATCTTTACTTTACCCTAACATTGTTAAACCACCTTCTTTTCTCCCTCTTACTGTGATTAACTGGCAAAACCAACCTTAACGAGCCATTAATTCTTTTATTCACCCTCGAAGACTAAAAGAAGAAAAAGAAAAGAGATATGAGCCAGCTGGAGTGAGATAATTCATTTTATTCCCTGTGCAGTTCCCCTCATTTCATGAATTTTATAGAAGTCAGTGTCATCTGAAACAAGACCGAGTATGCCACTCGGTGCTCTGTGGTATCGAGAAGATGAAACCTGATTCAAAAGGCTTGTGATGGAAGATCGTTTGCATAAGAAAGTCAAATAACCTAAAGTGGGTTAAGATTTGAGTCAAATATAAGTCACAGTGTTTCAGAATTATTTGTAGAAACACGTATGCTCATGCAGCATTCTGCGAAATAATGTTTTGTTGAGTAATCCTCTAACACTGGACTCAAGGAACACACAGATTTACTGCACTGGAGATTTTCCTTGTATGAAAACAATCTTGAGGGCTGACTCTGGGTGTACACAGTTTGTTGAAATCAGTTTAGAGGAGGAGAGGAGACAGAAAGTAAATGTCTCTTTATGATAGCTAACTCATAATCAGCATCATTTTAAACTTGCGGCAGACGTCGGACTCTAGAGATGAGCGCACTAAATCCTCCGTCTGTTAACGTTGTTATTGTACAGAAAATGTGTTCACTTAGTTACTAGGCATCTATTTTTGTTCAAAATGTTGATGAGCCACTGTGAATTATAATCTCAATTTCCTGTTCTTAGCTGACAGGAGTGGCACCGGGTGTGTTCTTCTGCTGCTGTAGCCCATCTGCTTCAAGATTTGGGATGCTCTTCTGCATACCTCGGTTATGACAGTGGCTATTTGAGTCACTATTTACCTCCCATCCTATATTTCATTCCTGAAGGAACTGTCTGTGAAAAACTTTCATACACAACACACCTTCTTTCATTGCATTTTTAACAATATATTTACTACATTAACCACACTTTGTGGAATGACTAGACCCTGCAAAAACAGCTGTTTGTGTTGCTTTCCTGTCACTGCCTCTTAGCGATATGAACATCACCAGAACATTATGAACATTAATTCTCAGTCAACTATGATGACTGAGAATTATTAAAAACTGTCACAGTGATAAATGATGGCGAGAGTATGGCCAAATGTACCTAGTACATTGGTTAACTGTCATCATAATACCAAATCCTGTTTTACTGTGTAATTCTATCACTCAGTGTAACCTACAGTCACAGGCTGAAATAATATTTTGTAGAGTGGACAAATTACATGATAAAAACTCTTTACCAGCAGCACAGACAGCAGTATTAGTGTGGGAGGTAGAGTACCAAGGCAACTGTTAAAATGTATTCTTATTCTTATTTTTGTTCCTCTGTAGCTCAGCCTTTAATTTAATTCTGAGGTCATGGATACATTTCTTTTCCAGACTCTACAGAAGTATAAATCACAAGTCACTTAATCTCAGCTGCAACATTTGTCTTGAAAGAAATGCAAGATTCAGCAGGAATATTATATAATAACCTCAACTAGTTTCAGGCTTTATACCAGTGAGATCGATCGATCTATCTATCTATCTATCTATCTATCTATCTATCTATCTATCTATCTATCTATCTATCTATCTATCTATCTATCTATCTATCTATCTATCTATTTTCATTACCTCTTACTATTGTCAACAAAAACCATACTTCAATTAACTACAATATAAATTATTCAAATACATACATATATACAATATATACATATATACATATATATATATCCCCATGGGCTGAGGAATTGGCAGCCAAAAGAATTCTTTAAAACAAAGAGATTTTTAAAAACTTTAATTCATTTACAATTTTATTATTATCTGCAGCTTTTCTTTTACCCTTTAAATGCCTTTATGCGCTGCATTATAAATAAAGCATATCTTTGTAGCGAACAGGCTCTGGATCTGGTTTTATGGCTGAATTCTCCTTTGTTTTATCTTTGACAGAAAGATGTCGGTGAATGGACATTGAAAAAGAGAGAAAAAGAGGGGCAGACAGACAGACAGAGCCACAGAGGACACATGTGCAAATATGAAGCTGAAGGAACAACACAAATCCCCATCAGCGGGGGCAAAAACAATGCGATAGTGCTTACAGATGTACAGTGATGAGGAAACTGTCTCACCAGAGACAATGACACAGACATTTCTTGCACACGCACACACGCGCGCGCACTCTCTGAAGCTGGCAGGTCACGCTGAGCTGGGTGGAGCGAGCTGCAGCGTCGTCCTGGTTCCACGGGGACACAGATACTAACTTTAAACCGACTCCACTCTCCCTCGTCCCCATCTTTGGGCAATCCCCCCCACCTGCACCCACACTCCCCTCCATCAAGAGCGTCACACCACAGACCAAATAGCACCTCTCGCGGCTTGCTGTTGCCATGGCAACTCCATTTTCCAGAAGCCTCCATCCAAGCCTGGGTCTCTATACGATAAACGGTCTCTCATGGATACAGCGACGTGTGTGAGAGGCATGGAGACGTGATGTCCACCTGAAAACACGAAACTGCGCGCGTCTCTCACGTTCTGCCGGTGTTGGCCAATATTTTCTGCATCAAAATCAGCGAGTTTGTCCGCCAGCAGAACGCTGACATTTTAAGCTGCAATTACAGACTCATCATGACACAACATAACGCTGACAAATGAATGGACTGCATTTGAAGGCTGATTAACTCCACGCACAGAGCAGGAAGTGGCGGGGACCCGCTCCCCTCGCTCCGCCGATGAACACAGCTCTGTGTATCCCAAACCTTAATTATTCATGTCCCACTTACTCCCGACAAATTATTCAGGGCTTACTCCAAATCCTACACACCCTGTCAAAGATTTTTTTTAAAGAAAGAAAAAAAATGAAAAATTGATAGAGTTGCATCATGAACACTGAACACATTTCTGTTTGTTTGATATCCCAAACATAGAGTCAAAGCACTCAAGACACATGACAGCATTTTCACATGAAAAAACCCCATCTTTGCTATTTACTGCTGTGATGGCCTCAGCTTTACCAAGGAGGAACAGCTTGTACACATTTGAAACACTCTTACTTTAAAAATCTCTTTGGAGCTCTTCCCCTTCTCTCAGAAAGTTTGCTGTAATTTCCCCCCTCTTGCCATAGGTTTATAAATTCACAGTGACCTGATATTCTAATCACCTCTCCATCAGATATCCTGCAGGCCTACATCAGATCCAGCTTCTATTTTTAACTAAGATATTAACTTGACATTTACTTTTTCCACTGCAAATCTAATGATTACCAACAAGCTTGTTTTCATCATCTATTACCATCTTAAATAGATGATTGGTCAATAAAACAAGGTGATATATTTAAATTGCTTCTAAGGTCCTAAACCGCTAAACACAAAGAGAACAGCGAATAAAAATGTGAAATGGTTGCAATAACTATCAAAATTGTTCATTTTTACCAGTTTTTGGACAGCAAGTTTTCTATTAGCAGCACAAATTCATTACTGTAGCTAAGCTGTGTTTTTCCCACTTGTGCCGTGAAAGAGTAATTGAATATTGAAAGGACATATACCACTTAACCTTAAAAACAAATACTCTTCATCCATAGAAAAACACTCAGGTATTTATTTTCTATGTCCAGATACAAAAACATCATTCTTTGCTTTTTGTTGTAATTCTTATAAATTCTCAAAGGTATGCTATTTCCTCAGATGTTATTATGATTGCTTCTTCTTCTTCTTCTTCTTCTTCTTCTTCTAGCTACTCCCTTTAGAGGTTGCCACAGCGAATAATCTGCTTCATCTCCGTACCCCTAGCATCCTCCTCTGTCACACCAACCCTATGCATGTCCTCCCTTCACTGCATCCACGAATCTTCTCTGTGATCTTATTCTTTTCCTCATGCTCCTAGCAGCTCCGTATTCAACGTCCTTTGTGCAGTGCACTATCCACTATCCCTCCTCTGCACATGTCAAAACCATCTCAGCCTTCCTCTCTAACTTTGTCTCCAAACTGCTCAACCTGAGCTGCCCCTCTGATGCACTCATTTCTAATCTTATCTCCCATGATCACCTCATATGTTTATGACTACATATTTATTATTATTCCACCCTAAAACTAATCTCAAATACACCAAGAGCCCACGAATAAGTGGAATTGTTTCATCTGATCTCACTAAATAGGAAAAGTTACCTATTAGCTTTAAGTAACTGGAACATTTCTAGCCCTTCGGGTGTTACCTACCATGCAATACAACAATAGTGACAAAGCTCACTTGTAAAGTTACCACATGTTCATGTTAGCTATTTTTTATATTTTTTTATTTACACAAGTCTTCTATTTCCCCAGAGAAATGTGCAAAGGAAACAATTACAGAAGATGTCTGTGAAGGTTCTCAGTCATCCAGGTCATCGTAGTCAAAGGAGCTTGCAAAGAAAAGCGTCTGGACTTCTTTAAGTTGCTTGAAGACGTTTCACCTCTCTTCCGAGAAGCTTCTTCAGTTCTAAGGTCAAATGGTGGAGAGTCCCAGATATAAACCTAGTGGGAGTTTCCCCCCACAGAGGGACAAAAGGACCCCCTGATGATCCTCTAATCACCTGAGCCAAGGTGTGAAATTGGGTGCGGGCCCCAATCAGCCAGAGTTTCAGGTGGGTTCATTGTGAAACCTGAAGAAGAAGAAGAAGCTTCTCGGATGAGAGGTGAAACGTCTTCAAGCAACTTAAAGAAGTCCAGACACTTTTCTTTGCAAGCTCCTTTAATTACAGAAGATGTTTCACACAAATCGTTAAGCCAAACTAAAGTAATGATAATGCATTTTTTTCCACTATACTTGTGTCTGCGTAGAACTTTCACCAAGTGCTTCACATAAATTAAACGTGTGAATAAATAAGCGAGCGCATTTGAGCATAACTAAGAGGGGGCGGTTTTGTTTTTTTGAGGGGTTTAGCTCCATACAAACTCCAGAGAAGGCAATATACATGGGTAATAAATACGGGACCTACTTAATTACACAGAATAAACTAATCATCTTAATTGGCTAATTTTTTTCCTCCCGAGGGACTGCTGTTGGGTGGAACAAAATATATCTGAAATGATTTTTTTTTTTTTGCCACTTTTACACCAGAGATCTCATTCATATTGTTCGCCATGTACAACAAACTCTGATTCTTAAGCACGTGTTAATTTAGGTCTGGGTCTGTCAAAAGAGTCCAGAAGAGTGAGACTGTCAAATAAAGGGGTGCTGGTGTGCTACTGTTTACAGCATAGGTGTCAAACTCGGCCCGCGGGCCAAATTTGGCCCGCAGACTAATTACATTTGGCCCGCGAAGCCATACCAAATTACTATCAGAGCTGGCCTACTGGTATTATACAGCTAATGTATATATTGTTTAGTATTAAGCTTTGCTTGTTCCATATTCAGTTTTTCAGCAAAACGTGTTTGAGTCCATAAGAAAAGATTCATTCTTATATCTGGAGGAATAAATATATTTCAATAAATTTTAATGTTAGCCTGCGACTTTGTTCCAGTTTTGAATTTTGGCCCACTGTGTATTTGAGTTTGACACCCCTGGTTTACAGCCTTCATTTGCATTTGTATGAAGAGATAGTAGATTCATGAGGTTGCCTTACCTTCCTCCTCACTCGAACCTCTCTCCACAGGTGGATACAGCGGAGGTGGAGTGTTGACGCCGGCTGGCACGCCTGCACTTTTGGTAAAAATCCCACTAATGAACTTGAGCATCTTACGATCACGAGGGGGAGGAGGAGGAGCACGGTGGATTGTTCCTCCCTGTCCCTCCTTTCCCTTCTTCAGGTCCTCGGAGAGGCAATGTAGGTCGCTGTTGTCCAGGGTACGACTTGTGGGCTTTCTCTGAGCCCTGGACATGTCGGTAGCGGATAAGGAAACGGAAACTGTCTTAAATCTCTCCCCCTGAGGGCTGTCCCGGGTCATTATGCCTGAATATCCTCCACTGACGGGAGCTCCGGGACGGATGAGCGCCCCCCTGCCATCGCTGTCGGCCCAGGACGCCCTATAAGGCCCCATGGTTGTAGCTGCTGTTAAGGGGGACTGGTCCCCAAAGCGGTTATCCCTTCTGTCCAAAGTCTTTGCAGAGTGATACAAGGTTGTTGTGTTGGTCTCTCTGAACTCCCTCCATGCAGAGTTACCTCCTGCGTGGGATCTCATCAAGACTTCAGGACGTGGGCTGACCTGTGATGGGACAGAAAAGGGGAGGCTGCAACGTGAACGACCGCTCAAGTCCGCTCCATTTTCACCCTTTAAGAAGAGCATGGGGGGCTCCCGGTAGAGCTCAGTCTTAGGGCGCAAGGCATCTGAGCGAGGTCCCTCTCTGCGCGCAGTTCCCTCTGTGGTAGTTCCTCCGTATACTTTAACCATTTGCTTGACAGGTGGGTGTTCAAAAGAAGCGTCTTTGCTCTTACCAACCGATACAGTGTCTTTTTGGTGTCCATCCCTCCTCTCAGGCTTCCCTCTGTTCTCACTAGGGCTGCCATACTTGACCCGCACCTGTTCCACTTCCTCTTTTACTTCTGTGTTTTCTTTTTCTGCCACTTCCAAACACACAGGTTCTTCCTCCCTGTCAGGAGTAATGTTCAGCTCCTCCTTCTCCTCCTCTTCCTCCTTCTTAGGGCTCCCTTCCCCCTCTGGAAGAGCCTCCGTCTGGCTTCCTGCTACATCCTCTGGCAAAGCCTCAACCTTCACCAGAGTGAGGGATATGAGGTAGGTGGTGCGTCTCTGTGGGTTGGCCGCTTTGCTCATTGGGACAGCAGACCTCAGTGCAGTGACACCTGCTCTCTGACCTCAAAAGACCTGCACACCTCGGTCATGGCAACCAGGATGAGACTGAAGACCAGAAGAAAAAACAAAATCAAATACAGATCTGATCAAATGATGTGTGGCAGATTTTGGCTGATGTCGGGCTAATGCACTTGACAGTAGTCCAAGTTTGCTCTTAAAACCTTAATAAAAACAGGAAGTCAGTAATAAAAAATAGAGGAACACTTGAATTGCAAATTTATGGAATATATTCAGAAGGCTGACCCACTGGTGAAACAAGTCTAGACTGTTTTTTTTTTTTTAAATGCCTCCATTAATCCTCTTCAATGCACACCACTACTACTGGTCTCTACCACTGATTCATTCATAATCCTTCTCCCTCTCTGCCTTGCTTTCCTTCTTAAATTCATTTATTCAGAGCAAATCTGACACAGAGACACATGGATGGATCTAAATAAGGTATATCTTTCCACAGAGTAGGTGTCCCTGCCTCAGATTTCAGCCTGGAATTATGCAACAGTCTATACATTCATGACTGATCCATTTCTTGAATAGGGCTAATATTAATACTAGCTGTATAATGCCACCCTACTACAATATTTGTCTCGGCTTTTGCTCATATCATACCTTCTTTTTTTTCTCTCCCCACTGAAGAGTATCCATTCACGGCTTCGTGCACATTTGATCTGACGAAGAAATCATCCTGCCGCCGGATTACCATTCATATCAAATGGCACATCAAACAAGGCTGACAGAAAAGAGCTCCAACTGAAGATGAAAACAGGTGAAAGGGGAACAACAAAATGGAAATCATTCACTTGTCACGAAGCGTCTGGCAGCTGGAGCCTCCGATCGACAATGTCATGCATAAAATTATGTATGCACAGTGCGAGGGTCACTGAGAGATGCTGAAAAAACATCTGTTGTTATGTCTCGAGAAAAGCTAAAAAAAAAAAAAAAAAAAAAAAAAAAAAAAAAAAAAAGAGGGATAAAGTCGCCCGATTTCCACAACCCAAGCAATGCTTTCTTCTGCATGTATGCCTCCTCTGGAGAGCAGCTCCTCTCGGTCACTGCATCCTCTCCTCCGAGTGCCTCATCCAATTAGCAAGTCAATAAAATGTGTCTGTGAGGCAGAGGAAGCCCACCAGCTCACCACAGCCCCTCCTCCTTTTTTTCCTCCTTCTTTCCTCCTCTTCTCACTGCCACAGAGCCATGGAGCCCCCCTGCTTACGCGCCGTTAGCCTGCCGCACAACCACATCCACGCTGGATACGGCTCGGGCAATCAGGCTGGGGAATGAGCAGCTTGCTGTGAGGCGGTGGTGGTCCTTGCCCACCTTCATCACATTTTCTTTTTATCTGTGCCGACACACACACACACACACACACACACACACACACACACACACACACACACACACACAAAGAGAGACAGGAAGGAGGGGAAAAAAAGCCTCAGCTCTACTCCTGCCAATGCATCTGCTCTGTCTCTAGCTCTTTCTCTCCGCTCTCCTTGTGAGCAGCTCCTGCTTTCTCTCTCTGCCTCACTGCATGTCCTCTTTGAGTGAGAAAGTGAGGATGTACAGGATGGATCGTTTCTAAAGGGGAAAACAATTAGAAAGATATAGAAAATGTTAAACAGAAGATAGGTTTTTGAGGGAGGGAAGCTATCTACAGTAACAGCAGGAGAAATGGAGGGAAAACTGCAGATATTGATGATAAGTTAGGTGGAAGACATCAGAGAAGATACAAGATGCGGAAGGACAAAAACATACTTTAGAAGTAACGCAATACACAACCTTCAGGTAGAAGGTCCTATTTTGTCTTGTCTCTTAATCATGAACCTGTCAGCATCAACAACATGACTCAGGGATCAAGCAAACGGCTTTCTTCTCACGCTTACATTTAAACCGCAGAGTCACAGTTGTTGTTGTCTCGATTAAAAACAGAAGATCGAGCCGTAAAACCTATGGGCATCCGTATGTTATGTTAAAGCCTTTGTGGTTTTAAGATGTTTACTAAACATATTGTGATTTATTAAGGCTGCTGAAATTCTAATAGTAGCATCATAATCAGCTAATAATGAAAAGTAGAGTTTCTTTCAGCAGCAGTACAATCACACACATTGAAGCTAACTCTGGGACTAATAAAGGCTCTCATCTCATCCTATCTTATCTCATCGACTTAAATCTTCGCTGGCATTTCTGTTGCTCATTTTTTGATATGTACTTTATAATTTACTTGTTAACCGTTCACTTTGCTTTTTGCACATATCTGGAATGATATCTATTCGTTTCCATACTTAACTAATACGTAAAAGTCAAAAATGGCTATTACTCATATACAGTATGTGTCAGATATTTCAGTTGTGCTAATAATGGCGCTATTTTCAAATGCCTGTTTAATTTTCAGGTTTTTTGAGTGTTTTCTTTGTAGCCACAGGTGGTTGCCATTTAGGTGAAAGTTAAAACCCACGTTTAAAAAGCAGAACAGTGTTTAATATGTGGTTTTGTGCTTACCTGCCAAAACATTACATTCATACGTCTTTACTTAATTCACCTTTTTCAGCCTTGATAACATTTAGAGCTTTTTGCTAACAATGGGAATGCTGCAAAAGCACAAAGTTAACTGTTAATGTAAATGTATTCATCTAACCAAATCAAGATAGACCTGGGGATTTAAATATTGCTTTTAACAGTCTAAAACACTCTATAAACGCATTTCTTACTAGTGCCTATTGCTATTGTGTAGTACTGTGAAAAAGTCTTTCAGCCAACTCTCATTTCTTTATAGTTCACATCCAAGCAGCTGGACTTTCTTGCAAAGCTTAAAATGCTTTTGAGCAATCTGTGCTTTCTGAAGGTCTTTCGAAGTTTTCTTTACTGTTTATTTGTTAAACTACTTCACACTGACCTATGAGTCATTCAAGCATTAAAAATGCGCCTAACTCAGTGGATGCACTAATGTAATGTCTACATGAGACAAATAAAACTTCATTCAAATAAAAGAAAAATATAAAAAAGTATTTTTCCCCCAAATTTCTTTAGATATATCTACAAAAAATGTCACAAACAGCACAGTTTGACAGGCATAAAAATCACATTTTTTCTCATGTAAGTTTACTCCCAAAGTAGAAAACATGGCACATCTCGGCATGCTGTGCAGCGTCTCCTTAAAAAATCTGAAGAAACTGAACACGTGCAGAACAAATGATGAAGTGGCAGGCATAAAAAAAAAAGAAAAAACAGTATCTGAAAAACCCAAATCCTCTTCAGTTGATCCATCTACTGTTCTCTAAAGCTTCAATGGTCTCAGTGGAAAGGTGGGATTATTAAGGCATCCTTAAGAAAGTGAAGGAGGCAGAAAAATGCCAAAATACACAAGGACTGGACTAAAAATCAGTGGCAACAGGTCTGATGGCGTGATGGATCTGAGACATCTTTGGTTCAAATTGTCATCAACAGGTATGGAGGAGGTGAGGAGAGAGGTACAGCAGCCATGTGTAAAACACAGTGGAGGCTCTGTGATGGTTTCAGCCAGTGTGTTGGAGTTTGTGTCAAAACTGATGGAATTATGAGTGATTATGAATTTATCTACCATGTAATACTGGAAACCTTCACCCAGTAACTTTATTTTTGAAGCATACCTAAATAGAAAAAACACAGCAAAACACTATCAGTGACGGATCTGCTTCACCAGAGCCCAAACCTCAAAATTATTCAAGCAGCGAGAGATCATCTTGACCAAAAACAGAATAAAAAGCAGAAAACATCCAAAGAAGATCATTGAATGCCCCTCAAGAAGTCCAGAGAACTATTCCCAAGACACTACTTACAGCAATGATGACGAAGCTTGCCTAAGAGAGTTCAGGCTGTGTTGATGAATAAAGGTGGTCATACAAAATATTAAATATTACGAACTCTGTTTTGCCTTAAATACTCGCACTTGTTGCACTGAATCAGTCCCATTTACCTAACAAAAATAAAGAAGTGAGGGGGGGCTTTCACAGTACCGTCTAATTGAATATGCTAATGATGGCACGATTCACAATTTTATACCTCATGTTCATTCAAGAAACACATTTCAGTCCATTTTTCGGTTTCATTCATTCCACAGACCCCCAATCTGTGTAATAAAACACAATTAAGCCTCAGTGTGGTTGAAACATTTATTTATATTTGCAGTGATGACTGATTTCAGATGGTTGCAGCAACAGAAGACAAATGTTAAACACGAAATGAACTACACCCATTCAGTCTTTCAGCACATAGAAAAATACTTTTGTTTCTTGAGCTAATTCAAGGGCAATACCAGTATTTTTATAAGGTGTGTCGTTCTTGTGTGCTTATCCACTTCTACTTGTTCCTTTTCCTCACGAATTTAACACAGCTAGCTTAAATCATTTACATACAGCTCAATGCCTGTCACAGTCTTACAATGTTATTGTTCCTATTGTATTATATTAATACAGCTACAGTAAACTCACTATCTAATGGCTTTTCTAATCTGACACGTCCAGAAATGTCGCAGGAGGAACATTTTGTCGGCGATGACACGACTTTTGTGTTTATGAGTGCCAGCTGACGATACTGATACGTGAAAAAACACTGGTACTGTCCTTTAAGACGTGACACGTTATTACTCGTTACATTTACACATTGAGAACCATAGCAGCGATCCTCATTTCATTCCTCGTTCTCAGCCTTTTACCTTTTTTTTGTGATGCGGGAATAACAAAATAATATTCCGAAGCAGACATCGTGAAAGGCAGAGCGGTGAATGACACTGATACGTCGAAACTTCCGACACTGTTACCTCTTGCTGCGCGCTTCCCTGGACGACTTCAGCTTTTTGTCTGAGTCGACGTCGCCTCGTCCCGAAAATATTCATGTTCTAGTGCGTTTAAGGCTGATATTCGTTTCAAGGGGTCAAAGGTCAGCATTTTCTGTGGAGGAAAGAGTAGCACGATGTTAGAAGTGTGTCACTGTACGTTGTGAGCTCTTTAATGGACAGTTTGATGAACTGCCAAAGAATATCTAATCAGCCAGTCACATGACAGCAACTGGCATGTAGACATGGTCAAGACAAGCTGGGCATCAGAATCAGGAAGAAAGAGGATGTAAGTTTGAATGTGGCACGGTTGTAGTGTCAGAAAGGCCAGTCTGAGTATTTCTAAAACTACTGAGCTACTGGGATTTTCCCACACAACCATCTCTAGGGTTTCCAAAGAAAAAAAAGAGAAAATGTCCAGTGGGCGGCAGTTCTGAGTTTAGAGGTCAGAGGGGAATGGGCAGACTTCTGAATGCATAGCACATCAAACCTCGAAGCAGACGTGCTACAGCAGCAGAAGACCACACCAGGTGCTCCTCCTGTCAGCTAAAACAGGAACTGAGGCTACAATTCACACGACAGAAGACTGAAAAACATCGGCTGGTCTTTCGATTTCTGCTGTGACTTTCAGATGGTAGGGTCAGACTTTGGGGTAACCAACATGAAAAGATGGCTCCATCGTGTCTTGTATGGTTCAAGCTGCTGCTGCTGGTGGCTATTTTCTTGGCATATCTTGGACTCCTTAGAACCACTGAGCACCATTTAAATGCTACAGCCTACCAGCCTGCTGACCATGACCATCCCTTTATGACCACAGTGTACCCATCCAGCTGGATAGCATGTCACAAAGCTCAGATCATCTCACACTGGTTCCTTGAACATGCCAATGAGTTCACTGTACTCGGATGGCCTCCACAGCACCTTTGGCATGTGGTTAAATGGGTGATTCACATCATGAATGTGCAGCAACTGTGTGATGCTATCATGTCAACATGGAGCAAAAAGATCTCGGAGGTATGTTTCCTGCACCAGAGAAGATTAACTGGCAGATTCAGTCCTATTTATCAATTCTGCAGTGAAACCGAGAAGTAAAAGCACTTGTGTTTCTATTATTTATCACATCATACAGGGAGACATGATCAAATCTTCTGTCTACTTTAAATAGTTAGGTAACGCCTTTAATCACAGGAATGAACATTTACTGTAAATCTCCTTTAAATATTCCATTTAAAATGTCAATTTAAGTCATATTTCCTCTTTAACCAGCACTCTGTAAAGCATGCGAACAAAACCCTTTTCTTAAAAGGGCACTTCCACAAGTCCGGGTTTCTCCTCTAACACAACCAGCTGAATAAGCAAAAGGAGTCACAGGAATTTGTCAGGATCGCAGCAGTTGATTTCCTGAGGCTCGTGTTTAAGGCAAATGAAATTCTTCTGGGATCTGAGGTTGCTTAATCTGTTAATGCCCTGATTTTAACTCGGTATGTAGCTGAGACATAAATCAACTACCAGGCAGGATGCAAAGCCGCTCTAATGATTTAATTCACGAGCCTTACCAGCAACAGTTGCGCCCCATGCTCATTTATCTCTGGGACAAAGTCCGTGATTGGGCGAGCCGTGAGAGTGGGGAAGTTTTTCCTTGATAGTGTAACATCAGTCGGCCACTCCTCCTCTGGCGGCAAGCCGATAACCCTGAAATGACGTGTAAGTTTCAGTGACAAAGGAGTTGCGAGAATGATCAGTCGGGTTAATGTGACTGAAAGTGTTTGTTACTCACTCAAAAATCTTCCCAAGTTGGTCCATTTCTGATTCTCCACAGAACAAAGGTCTAACACGCAGACAGAACAAAGACGAGTTAAAAGCTGGAAGCTGATGGTTATTTTTGACCTTTGGCCTAAAAGCTACAACATCATAACACTGTGCAGTTTTGATGAATCATAAGAATCTCACCATCTTCATAGGAACTGCTCACAAAGGGATCGTTTTTTAGGCATTCATCCTTTGATGCAATGTGTCATTTGTACCGCTAGGTGGAGCTGCTGTGTGCTTCTTAGCATTTCTGATTAAACTTAAAAGCTCCTCTAATACGTTCATAAAATTGCTGCTATCACAGGATCAGTCTCTTAAATTAAACTTCTAAATCACCAAACAAAATTAATACTGAGCTGAAGTCAGTTCTTAATATTAATATTAAGCTTATTGGTTAATTACCCACCCCTGCTCTATGGTAAATTTGTATCACCAAGCATCATCATTCCCTAAACAGCTATAAAAAATACAGTTTAACTCAATAAACCTTAATCTTAAGTTACAGCTATAAAATGTTTATGGCAAAGACCTTTTTTATTTACTCTTTAAACCAATTTACCCTTATTAAAACTCATTTTACTGATATATGTACTAATATATGAGAAACTAAAAACCGCCCGTGCCTCAGGACCAGAGAGCACACACTGACTGCAAATGTGCCGTGAATATTTTGGTTTCAGTCAGAAGCAGAATGCAGAAATGTTCATATATCTGTAAAATGTTCAGCCTCGTTGCACATTTGCACTGGATTTGCTATCATGTCCTGGCATCTTACTAAATATTTCTTGCACGTGATTAAAACAAAGAAATGATCCACATCTATGTCAAACATGAGAAAGTCAGCCTGACTTAAACCGAAAAAATGAACAACACTTTGTAAATATTTAACTTTCTCTAACCTTAGCCAACAGTTTCAGAACCTGAACAGCAAATAAAAAGCTAGACACGAGTCCCAGGCTTGTGCCTTTGTACACACTGCTTCCCTATCACAGGTGCAGTTAAAAGATGTCATGGTTATCGAGGCAATGGTTTCACACAGAACCAGAGCAAATCAAACTTACTTGGCACGATGGAGATGATTTAAAATCACAATCTAATCTGTTTTCAGGAATTTAATGAGAACCCAGAGCTCACGTCACACCTCGCAGAGGATGAGTAATCAGGCCTCTGCTACTTTTTAACTTAGTGACTCAGATCACAAAAATCGAATGCTGACTCACTTCCGTCTGAACATCTCTGCAAAGATACAGCCGGTGCTCCAGATATCCACGGGTGTGGCGTAACTGGACTGCAGCAGGACTTCCGGAGGTCGGTACCACAGGGTCACAACCTGGAAGACACAAACAGAACAGCTCAATGGATACATACCAAAAAAACCTTTTATCAATATGTATATGCTGATACTAATTCATCATGATCTGATGGGAATTTCTAACTTGGGGTTGGGCTCTAACAGAGTCGCAAACAGCAAACAGGTCAAATACTGTTGAAGAACAAAACACTCGCACATTAGCTGCTTTTCTGCAGATGTTTCCAGAGTGTGTCATTCAGGTTGAGGTGAGAAAAAATGCTTTACTGATGTCTGAAGATCACGTAAAAGAGTTTATTCGTAGTGCAAAGACAGTGTTTAGCAAAAAACTCCACAAAACATTATCTAGTAGCAGGGGCAGGGCAGTCGACCCCCCTTGATATTCAACTGGGCCCCCATGTTGCCCCTCCAAAATTGTGTAGTCATGTCACTCCAACCATGGGCGGAAATTACAGATAAGATAGGAAGACAAGAAAGTTTTGAGCCCCTTTTTCTGTTAAAAACTGTTTTGTCCCCCTCAGTGCATCACTGCACGTAAATACCATTACGTGCAGTGACAGCTATAGGGTTAAATAGCATGGTTAAAAGATGTGCTCCCCCTCATACACCCCCCCTCCCAACTCTTGAATTTGCAAACTGTAAGCAAAACGATGTGTTTTTTTCTAGCACTCAGGAAAATTAAACATACTTACTGCTGTAACCACTCTTTATTTTATTGGCTCCATTACTTTGTCGCTAAATCTGAATCTGCAGCAAGGGTGCTTTATAATTATGGGGAAGCTACGTCTTCTAATGGAGGTCTAGTGAACATTAAGATCATTACAGCTACTAAATTTAAAAACACTTTTAAAGAGCTTTTGTTTTCCTACGTATTTAATTGAATAATTTTTAGCCTCCTCCAGTACTTCCACACTATATCAGTAAAACGTCTGTGGTTTAATCCCAGGAGGGAACATAAAGTCCTTTGGGGTCGTGTCAGGAAGGTTATCTGGTATAAAAAATCTACCAAAATAAGCATGTGGAGCTACTTCCTGTCCTTGTAATTAAGATAGCAACCAAAAATAACTCTATGAGCCTCCCTCCCTGACTCATTTGACTAATTGATGGGCCTGTCCTTTTAAAAGTCCTGGAAAAATGCCCCTGCCTGGCAAAGATCTGCATCTTCAGCAGGTAATTTTCTTTCACTGTACTCATGCTAATGCAGAAGCTAGCATTTAGCTAAAGTTACAGACATACCAGCATGGCTCTAGCCTTTTATTGTTACTTTACTGTTCATTTTTTAAACCACTAAAACAATTTTTCAGAATTCAAATAAAACAAATAATAAGCTGACAGCCACAATTACAGCATCTTTAATTATGGGGCAAATGTGCGTGACATTAAAAGCAAAACGCCAAAACAAGGCATAGCAGTTTAAACATGAGTAATAAAATGCTAGCCAGTGCAGTAAATCTGAATATTACGTCTTTTTTTTTTTTTTATAAAAATGTAGTTTTGAGGCATCATGGTTTGTCCTGGAGTATTTCCTGGCAATCTGCTAACACTCCAGGAAGTTACTGCTCCCATCCAAGTCACGGCGTGAGATTTTACACAACATCTTTACACAAAAATGTGATATAATGCATTAATTACCGAGGCGTGGGGTTACTACTTGGCAGCTTTTGTTACTTTTGGATTGTTTACCCACCATTTCCAGTCCTGCCTTACGCTAAGCTAACCATCTGCTGGTTGTAGTGTTCTTATCTAACGCTAAGCAAGAAGGCAAATAAGCATATTTTCCAAAATGTTTATGCCTGGCACCAGAATGCTGAAGACTGGAAACTGTATGTTATTTTCACTGTCTAGCTGCCTAAAACACTTTGAAGTGCTGACTACAATGAAATGGTAGAAAATCGACAATAAGAATTAATCAAAGTTAGAAAAAAAATTACAATATCCTTTGGAAAATTACTCTATACACGTCTTACCACAGGAGTGAGGGCCATGTGGCAGCTGTAGATCCTGGCAAGTCCAAAGTCAGCCAGCTTCACCTGGCCCTGGCTGGTTACCAGAATATTCTCTGGTTTCAGGTCTCTGTGCATCACGCGGTTAGAGTGAAGGAATGCAAGACCACACAGCAACTGCTTCATCAAATCCTGCAAAAACACAAGCAGAGCTTCACTGGAACTACATATTTTACAACTTTCAGCTTGGGAACAGGGATTTAAATGAGTAATAAGCAGAACAGTCCATGCTTGGAATGTGGTATCAGCAATGTTATTTTACTTTAGCTAACTTTTAGTGTAGATATAGCTGGAGCCAGTTCTCACTTTAATGCGGTCTGGAGATAATCCTGGTGCTGGCGCTTTCTCTAGGTATGTCTTAAGGTCCTGGTCCACGTGCTCAAACACTAGAGTGACTTTGGTCTCCTGGTTTGCTCCCTTGGTGGCGCAGACATCCATAAGCCTGCAGAAGTAAGAAAATTCATGACTCCTGTGTGAAGCATTCATTTTAATCACAAGATGAAAAGACGACACCCACCTGACCACATTGGGGTGGTCGAACTGCTCCAGCCGTTTTAACAAAGCCACTTCTCTGACTGTGGAGACCGGGAGGCCGTTTTGGTCTGTCCTCACACGCACGCTCTTCAGAGCCACAAACTGCCCGCTCTCAATGTCCCGGGCTTTATAAACAGTCCCATAAGCACCTCCACCGATTTCTGCCACCGGGTCATACTGGATGCTGGTGCTGTGGGCCATGGCCAAGTTGAAAGAGCCTGACACAGAAAGCAATAATGATATTACTGGCAATCGGTTAATGTCCCGTGGAAAGTGCACTGCTTCAAGTGACCGATCACAGTGGTTGAAGATGCAAATACATGATGAGGCTAGAAAAAAAGTAGTGAAATCGTTAAAGTCAGCTGGATTCACCCTCTGGGCATGAAGACTGCCTGGACCCAAGTGGTTATCTGACCATCCACTTCAGAGAACAACAACACTGGCATTGCTTAAAAATGCAAAAAGAAAAAAAAACTTATAAAAACCCATCTAACAACAGTCAACCAGCATAATGAACTTTTTATGAACTCTCTACACCGAACAAGGAACATCATCTTCCCAAAGACATTCTGTGTGGGAGAAGCTGGTGACTCTTCAGTAATAAAGAGAGAAAAGTCCTCGGGCTAACACCAGGCAGAGGCTGAAATTCATTACCACATCTCTGCAAACCTGCCACATCCAAAATGAATTGATGCTCCTCAACAGCTCTTGTGCTTGAGGATCCATTTCTAAACGAGTACAAAGTCTATTTCCTGTCACACTGCCAGCAGTCCATCTTAGAAATAACTTCGAATTGGCGATAAAAAAGCACTTTTGTGTTAGAACTTCATGCGCTCTCAATGAAAGTCTTCCTGTTCGTGTTTTTTTTTTTTTTTACTTTGCAAATGACCTTCTATAGCAACAGTATGCTTACTTTTATCTGTTTAACTACAGCGGGGGCTTTTATAGCAAATGTTTTTGGTAGCTACCAGTTTCTCTTTTATTCTTTGAGCTTTAGCCTGTTTTTGATGTGAAAAAGTTTCTAGCTTGCTAAAATTATTCAGTTGAACTTCTTCCACTACATTACATTTTTAAAACCTTGTCCCTAATACTCCAAAGACCCCCCCACTTGGCTTTTCCCCTCGTCTAGCAGACCTTACACTTTTGCCACCAGACCAAACCTCTGTAAAAATGTCCTCGTCTGTTCATTTTGCTTTCAGTTTAGTGTCTGTTTGTGAATGAATTGCTCCAAAGACTCGTGTTGTTATAGGTTATAGTGTAAGTCTTTAGCAGCACTTTTGACTTCTTGAGATAATTAGCCCACTCACTACTGCTGGCAGTGTTGCTGTGCAAATACATTCGACTGTCTCAGCTGTAGTTTTCAATGATGTAGTACCCCTTTAATTTTGATTCAATTCAATTTTATTAATATAGCACCAAACCACACAAACAGTCAACTCGAGGCAGTTTATATTGTAAGGTAAAGATCCTACAAAAATAAGTGAGGCTGGGGGAGATCACCTCTGAAACCCGGTCCCTCAGTATTGGTGCCCCTCAAGGATGTGTCCTCTCACCACTACTGTTCTCCCTCTACACTAACGACTGCACCTCCAAGAACTCGGCTGTCAAACTCCTAAAGTTTGCAGATGACACCACTGTCATTGGCCTCATTCAAGATGGTGATGAGTCTGCATACCGGCAGGAAGTTGAGCGGCTGGTACTCTGGTGCAGTCAGCACAATCTGGAGCTGAACACTCTTAAGACTGTAGAGATGACAGTGGACTTCAGGAGACATCCCTCAACTCTGCTCCCCCTCACCATATCAGACAGCCCTGTGTCAACTGTGAAGACCTTCAAGTTCCTGGGTACAACCATCTCCCAGGACCTGAAGTGGGAGACCAACATCAACTCCATCCTCAAAAAGACCCAGCAGAGGATGTACTTCCTGAGACAACTGGGGAAGTACAGTCTTCCACAGGAGCTGCTGATCCAGTTCTACACTGCGGTCATTGAGTCTGTCCTGTGCTCCTCCATCACAGTCTGGTATGGAGCAGCCACTAAACAGGAACAGGAACAGACTGCAGCGGACGGGCAGGAAAATCATCACAGACCCCTCACACCCTGCACACAGACTTTTTGATCTGCTGCCCTCTGGCAGACGGTACAGAAGCCTGCAGACCAGGACCACCCGACACAGGAACAGTTTCTTTCCCCTCGCCATCTCCCTTCTTAACAGTTGACCTGTCACACTGCTCCCACTGCCAGACTGCAGCTGCACCTTATGTACATTTTGTAGTATTCATTCCACCTCATTCATTTCTGTATTTTATGTATATAAGTTTAGATTCGTTATTTATAGTTGGTTTACACAGCTTTGTGTATGTATGTGTAATGTGTGTATATAGACACGTTGTGTGTGTGTGTGTGTGTGTGTGTGTGTGTGTGTGTGTGTGTGTGTGTGTGTGTGTGTGTGTGTGTGTGTGTGTGTGTGTGTGTGATTTACATTGCTGTGCTTGAGAGCCACCATCTACCGGAACCAAATTCCCTGTATGTGTCTGCACATATACTTGGCCAATAAACACGATTCTGATTCTGATAAAGAGAAAACCCCAAGCAAGCACTTTGGCGACAGTGGGAAGGAAAAACTCCCTTTTAACAGGAAGAAGCCTTCAGCAGACCCAGGCTCAGGGAGAGGCAGCCATCTGCCCCAACTGTCTGAGGGTGACGAGAGGAAGAAAGGCAAAAAACACACTGTGGGAAAGAGCCAGAGATTAATAATAAGTAACGATCAATGCAGAGCAGTGTATAAACACACGGAGAGTGAAGACCACTCAGTGGGAAGCCCCCAGCAGCCTAGGCCTATTGCAGTGTAACTAAGGTAGGATTCAAGGTCACCTGATCGAGCCTTAACTATAAACTTTGTCAAAAAGGGAAGTTTTAAGCCTGATCCTAAAAGTAGAGAAGGTGTCTGCTTCCTGGATCCAAACTGGGAGCTGGTTTCACAGGAGAGAGGCCTGAAAGCTGAAGCTTCTGTCTCCCATTCTACTTTTAAATATCCTGGGAACCACAAACCAGCAGTCTGAGAGCAGGATGCTCTACTGGGGTGATGTGGTACTATGAGGTCTTTATGGTAAGGTATGATGTGGTCTGTCTTTTTATTCCTTGTCAGTGAAGGTGTTTTTTTTTTCTTTTCAAAGCCAGTTTGTACCATTATCTCTACGATGCTCCCACTCCTACCATTTAATAACCTTAAAGAATAAAAAGTTATCAAAAACGATAAATTGTACTTCACTTGAATGTTTATAACAGGTAGACCTAGGATGCTTTTTAAAATTCTTCAATTCATATTTAGTGGTAAGACAAACAAAATTCTGCCACAGACTGGTCTCCCTGTTGAAGAGGTGATAAGGTCCATACAGATATATACACATAGAAAGGCTGAGAAAGTTCTACTAAAATGCTTTAGGAGTAGAAAAATGTCCCACATCTCTACAAACTTATGGTAAAAATGTCACTCAGCTCATTAACTCCTTAAAAATGTACACATGCTGTAAATACTTTACAATTTACACATTTGTTTTTTAACCCTCTCAGGCTCAAATTAAGTTTTTGTTGCTAATGCACAAAAGAGCACCTGCAGTGGTACTTCTGAGTAAAAAAACTCATAAAATATGTATGTGGGGTAATCAGGTTGTTAGCTTTTACTTGTTGCAAATCTGCAACGCCTGCCTTGAGAGGGTTAAGATTTTTCAAACAAAAAGTTACTTTGATGTTATTTTAGTGTTATTTTATATTTTACCCAGCAGCATTATTAAAATTGACTTGTGCACATAACAGAATTAACTTTGCTTTTTTTCTCACTGTGTGTTTGTAATACAAAACTATGCTTGGAGCTGCAAAGCATTTGAAGGCTAGTTAAGCCAACATCGGTTAGAGCGGAGATATAATCATCAGTGCTCTATTATATACTTATCAAATGTGAAGTGTCTTATTTGTGAAATGGGTGAAACGCACGACACAAAAAACATCTTAAGCTTGATTCCAGCCAGGAATACGTGTTGCGTATCATACTCCCCTCCGGCCCCACCTGACTTCTCCACCTCCCATTTCCTGCCTGCCCCCAACTGTCAACTGCCACATAAAGACAACTGCTACCCCCACCCCACCCTTTACCCCCCACCCATCAAAAAAGGGAAATACTATTAATTTTAAGTTTTTAATCCACAAGTGGCAGGAGTCATGTGACTCAACAAATGCGGCTCCACTTTAAAGTCGAGGTCCTTTGACGAGGGACTTCTGCCCACCACTCTGCAGCACAGGAAGCACCTTCAATCACTCGACCAAAAAAATCTTTCTGTGCCGTCGCTCCAGCCCTCAGTCTCCCGACAGGAAGCAGGTATTTTTACTTTTTAATTATTTTACCTGCATTTTTTAATCACTCTTATATTTAAATGTTCATTTGCTATTTTATCTAGGGATTGAGAGTAACGTAGTTTCTATTCTCTGTATGTCCTGTACATGTGGCAGAATTGACAATAAAGTTGACTTTGACTTGAAAAAAAAAAAAAAAAAAAAAGGTACACGGCCAGAGACAACATCATCCCTCTGCTTCCTTCTCTTTGTTAAAGCCTCGGCCTTTAATCTGTCAAGGCAGATTGGTGCACTTCCTCCGCTCAGCCCATCCCCTAACTGATTTCCATCCATCCACACCCCTTTGACCCACTACACCTCTAATGCCTGATATGGATTTCTCTGCAAGCCCTGCTTTTGCATTCTGAGCTCGCTTACTCCTTGGTAGAAGTTCTCTTCTCTTTAAAGTGTGAAAACAAAACAATGTCCCATTCAGGGTCTCTTAAGAACCTGTTGATCTTGTTTAGACCAAGACTTGTCTGCCATTATGTCAAGTCACAGAGCGAGCGATGTGTTGCTGTCGAAGAAATAAAGAAAGACCTCAAACCAAACTAGACTCCAGTGTTTTGGATTCGGCACCACTTTCGTTTAACAGTATTTATTACCCACCACAGCACAGCAAAACCATCCATTTGGTTCATGCCTTCTGAGTAAAAGGAGTAGAGGACAAAGCTGACTGTAACCTGACATCCCCAGGCTGATGTACTGCCACCAACAAAATCTATTTTCCCTATTTTCATGTGACTCAAACTGTTAATAAAAGTAGAGCAGAAACATCACCTGACTCTGTGCATTAACGATGATCAGAGAAAAGAAAGATGAAGTAGGCCTAGAACTTACATTTTTCTGAAGAAAGGCACAGCAACAAAGGAGTAGAAACACAATCCACTCAAAGTCCAACACTTCAACAAGGAATTCATTCTCTTCTGGATTTGGCTGCTAATGTCATTTTCCAAAACAGGTAATCCAAAGTCCAACACTGTAAACGGCTGTTAGATATTTGGCTTACACAGTATGAAAGCATCTCTGTGTGTTTTATATGAGCCCAGAGATGGAAAACAAATAAATAGAGAGTGCACTTATGGGCTTATTGTCAGCATAGAGATAATTCAGTAAAAATCTTACAGTCCTCATCTTCCACGAGAAGAAAATGTCCATATGGAACGAAAGAAACCTGCCAAGTTCAGATTTGTTATTAATATCTCAAAGTGTTTAATGAATGAATAATCCACTGGATCACTGCATCGGCTAAAATACTGTATCAACCAGAGATGGGCAGTAACGCGTTACTTGTAACGCGTTACTGTAATCCAATTACTCTTTTCAAGTAACGAGTAAAGTAAGGGATTACTATTGCAAAAACGGTAATTAGATTACCGTTACTTTGCCGTAGGAACGCTGCGTTACTAAAACCGTGATTTTTTTGCGAGAATGTCTCACGACAGTGACGTAAGCGAGTGCGACGTTCGTGACAACAGCTGTGTGCAGATCAACAATGGATAATATATCGAGTGCGGGAGAGTATGAGCGTGCAGCGTTTAAAGCGTGGAAGTACTGACCTTACTTTGAGTTTGATTCCATAAAAAGTGACAAAAACATTAGTGTCCATTAGCATTGTGCGTGGGAAGAAAACTTCTTTTTACAGCGAAAAACCCCCCCCCAAACGTCCAAGCAAGCACCGAGTGCGCTACGACGTAATGGGAAACTCACAGAGAAACTCGCAGATTCTTCCACTGACCGCTGTGGCTCACCTGCACCAGGGTAAACCTCCGCCTACCCTGCTCCTGCTTTACAGGTGAAAATAGAGCAACAGGACCGCTAGTCTTTGACTTTATTTATTTTCTGCTGTGTTTTACTTGCATCTATTTGAAAGACTGAGTGTAAACACAAAAAAAAATTATTTTATGTGCTGGAATGTGCAGAAAATAGGTTTAAATATTAAACAAATTTCTTCCAGTCAGAGAATGTTGCATATAATTACATTTTTGCTTGATGCATAAAGTTAAAAGATTAAAACTAATAAAAGTTTTAAAAAGAGACTTTTCCATTTGATTACATTTTGTATGATGGATTATGCAGAAAAAGTAGAATTGGGCTGAAAGATCTATCGCTTTATCACCTATTCAGGTTTTAAATCGTGTTTTTAAAAGTAACTAAGTAACTAAGTAATTAATTACTTTTGAAAATAAGTAATCAGTAAAGTAACTGGATTACTTTTTGGGGGAAGTAATCAGTAATTAGTTACTGATTACTTTTTTCAAGTAACTTGACCAACACTGGTATCAACTAAGAATAAAAAATGACTAATATTGCCTACAGTTGTTTTTATATATCCAGACGTGCTCCCAAACCACAAACGGCAATTATAAACCACATGTAGTCAATATAAACTGTTGTTACTAAGAGGAAGAGGTATTGCTTTAATTTACCGCAAGTCTTCCTCTTGTGCAAAGAAAACTGAGTCAGACTTGTCTGCTGACATGAATCCACCAAAATTTCTCTCGAAATTATTAAGAAATGAACCGACATACAGGATGCAAATAAAACTTTCTCTTCTGCAAAAAACAAAACAGAACTCACTTCTCTAAATAACACTGAGATCAATTTTGCCATCAAGATATATTTACATAAAAACCTTTTTGACAAAGCTTATAGCTGGGGCAGGATCAGGTGACCCTAAGTTATACTGCAATAGGCATAGGCTGCTGGAGGCATCCCATGATGCACCGAGTGTTTCTTCTTCACTGACATTTTTTCACTCACTATGTGTTTATATCATTTAATCATTTGTTATTATTAAACTCTGGCTCTCTCCCATCGTGTGCTTTTTGTCCGGTCTTCCTTGCTTCACCCCAGTCGAAGCAGATGGTCGCCCCTCCGTGAGCCTGGAGGCTTCTTCCTGCTAAACGGGAGTTATTCCTTCCCACTCTCGCCAAGTGTTTGATAATAGGGGATCATCTGATTGTTGGTGTATTGACCTTACAGTATAAAGTGCCTGGAGGTGACTGTTGTTGTGATTTGGTTTAATATATAAATATGAACATATGAGCATGTTTCATGTGCCTGGAAAGAGGAAAAGCAGTAAACTAGCTAGCAACATAATTTGACTCCAAGTTTATATTCACCTTTAACTCCTCATTTAAGTCGACACCTTTGTCAGTAACTTTGCATACAACACTTAAATTAAACCTTACATTTCAGAGGTTAAAAGAGCAACAACAACAAAAAAAAATCAAGTTGTTAGCACTTCCATTTATCAGGCCGCAGTCAGTTCCTTTGTATTTGCTTCAAATTAATATCAGGGCAGGAAATTACTAACACTTGATATAAGCCAAAACATTGCCCGTGATAACAAAGGCGTCATGATACAGCGGTACTCAACATGTGTCGAGATAATAAATGATATGCACTGCACTTGCCTCTTCACTGCATGCAACCTGGTTACTCCTTCACTTTATAATGAATGACCACGAACAGTCACAAAGCAGTGATCGGCACTCTGTAATTCATGTTGGTTCTGTGGGTTCTCAGAGGTTTGGGAGTCAGGGAGGAAACCTTCCCCTCACAATTCTAACACCAGTTTAACTGGTCTGGGCTAGGCTGCACTTGGTTGTGTGGGCTGACTTAAATATTTATCCCCGCTCCCCAGAACTGGTTTCAAATGTACGTTTTGCAGCAGGCAGATCAAATGTCTACATTTATTGACCCAAACAAACTGTGGGAAGCACAATTTTATGACGGACATCAAATGAATCAAATGTGCAAAACCCTGTCAAACATGTACTGATAATATCTGGCAGGAGGAACCAGTAGAGAGGATTACTGCATGTGTATTTTGCCCCATTCTTGGTTGACAGTGGTCAGAATAAATAGTCCGTCGGGCTCTAGTGCCAGCAGTGTTTTCCCCTTGTCTTCACAGCAGGACACAACAGAACAGCCCTGTGGTTTTCAGTGAAACTACCACAGCCTGCCTGTAGAGCAATGACTCTCATAATGAATGATCAGCCTTTCTGTGGTCTCACTGTCTGAGCTGTGAGTCGTTCAGGAAGTGAACAACCCATGACTTGTCACCCTAAAAACATCTCCCGGTTTCCTTTTCCAGCATAGAACAGCTTGCACAACCAGGGGACACACTACAGCTGCACATCTGGAAGCTTCAGCGTCTGACAACACTGGGGTCACTGATCGCTGCCAGAACCGGTCGTGAAGCTCACAGTTACTTCCACACATTTCATTCATTTACTGATTCTTCTAAGCAAAATGCAAACCAGTGACACTGAAGGCCAGTGGGCGGAGGTAGAGAGAAAGCAGGCCAGGGCACACAGAAAGCCTGCTCTGTCCCGACACGTGGTGCTCCTCCATAGCGCTCCTTTGTTAATTACACTGGCAACAAAGTGCAGCAACAACAGGCCACATGGACTTTTTCCTCCTCACCTACATGTTCACTGACGTGGCAGGGAAAACAGCAAACTACAGCAAGCAGCGGATGAGGCAAATCGCCGCCTGCAACTTCCATTTCCACATCTGTGCCACATTACATAAATATCAGTGTCACACACTCTGATCGCAAGCGGCTTCGAGTAATCGTCAGCCCAGATACTGTACTCACCTCGCCCGTCTGTCTCTCTCTCTTCTGTGGCAGGTAAGCTCACTTTAGCTCTATAAGGAAGACATGCTCACTAATCTGCCACGTATAACTCGCATACAAACGGGTCACAAGTGGCAGGTCGGTAAGGTTTAAAGCCCAGCAGTGGATCTGCTGTGGAGAAGCCAATACACCGAGATGATTTCGGCCTCCACTGTGTTTTTTGTCTTCAAGCCTGCACCCCTTTTGGGTTGTCTTCCTGTTGCTTCTAGCAAATCTCGGAGGCGGAGCCAAAATAATTCACCAGCAAATGAATGAAAAACTCCCGAGCTCAGCTGTGCGTCTTAAACTTTTATAAAGTGTCCAGAATCTGCAGTTATTAGCAATATATGACAATCAGTCGGGAGGTAGTTAAGGATAATTGATATGTAGTAGGCAAATCTAATTTGTCCCATCAAAACTATTATTTAGAATATATATTTACATATTACCGTGTCTGAGTTTGTGCGTCGTGCAGGAGAATAACATAGCCTGCTTACGTCGCTTAGAAATATTTAACTACTGATAACAAGCAAACAAATAGTTTCTTGAGATTTCAGCTTATAAAACAAATCACTTCTTAGTTTGAACTGGCTTATTTTTTTAACGTTCAAAGATGAAAAAACTGCTGGTGGCATTGAAAAATAAATAAACAGACAAATAAATAACTTAAATTGATCAAATAATGCTAATTATGAGTTAATTAACACATCATCAAAATTTATATGAAGTACCTGATAGATTTTTAGATCCTCCCCAAAAAGATGTTAAAAATCCGTCCATCCAGTCACTGAAGCAGTGTGGTTCTTCAAATGAGTTTTAACTCTAAGATTGAAATCACTCTTCTTTTTCTGCATTTCCTACAGCTAGACAGATGCAGACAGACTGATGCAGATATAGATATGGTCTAGATATAGACCCACACTGGGGAAATCCACTTGTTACAGTAGCACGAGGGGCAGAAAGAAAAAGTGAATTAGAGATACTTCAGAAAACCATTAAAATACATGAATAAATAAGAAAAATGATTTACAAATAAACACTACACAAGACTGGTTTGTACAATACTATACAGCGCAAAATACTCTAAAAGATAAATCAAAGTCTTTTTTAAATACATAAATAAAGTGCAGCAGGAATGATAATATATACACGCATATTTTTCTCAGCAAGTATTTATCCTATGTGCCTATCGTACAGTCTGACTGCTGTTGGGATGTAGGGCCTGCAATGATGCACTGTCCTACACAGTGGCTGTAATTGTTAACTGTTGAAAGAGCTGCTCCGAGTCTCCACAGTCTCATGCAGGGAGTGAGAGCTGTTGTCCATAATGGGCATTAGCTTGGCTAACATCCTCCTCTCACCCACCTCCTCTATGGAGGCTAGAGGACTAGCCAGCCTATTAAAAGTTGTACAACTTCTTTGAAATATCATATATGTATTGTCCTCTGTTTACTGTGTACCAGTAACTATGTAATAGTTTATTTCATACCCTAAAATCACCCTTTACATAAATACCAAACGAAAGTTTGCAAACTTTATCTAGAGACATATGGACCTGCAAATTAATTTAACAGTTTTTCTTTAATCTCTCCATATGTTCAGTATTTAAAACATCACCTAATTTCAATTTCAAAACAGTTTTTTTTTCAACAGTTAGTCTAAAAAACAATTCAAAAGAGAAACAGGTGTCCTCTAAAAAGGAGAAAAAGACTACACCATGTAAACTAAACAGTGTAATTAGATTAGCAAAATGGCTAATTGTGTATTTATTTAAAAGATGCAAATGGAATAACATCAGGCTTCATTCATCTCCGACAGCTAATAGTCTGTCCATACTGTTATTTTGAATGCTTATCCAATATAGAGTAGCAGGTGGTGGATATCAAGTCTGTCATACTGATGTAGCGTACGAGGTGGAGTATCCTGGACAGATTATCAGACTGTTACAACAATTCAGTGTTGCATTATTAGATAATAATGAATTACACGTGGCAATTAGGTTGAATACTTTTGGCTGTGAATCTCTTGTTAACAATAATCTGATCTTGTCGTCTGTCCACACTAATGGACATCCTGTCTGTCTCCGTGCCTTGAGGGAATTCTGCATCAGGCACCCAAAACAACATACAAGTGTTTAGTACTGGAAATAAAGGGGCTTTAATGGGGTGAATTCAATCCCAGACACATTCATTATATTTACTTAATGGATGCTTACTGGTTATGAACAAACTCCACAGTCAGTCTGCACTGATGCATGGGGTCAAAAAACAAAAGCACGAATGGTGGACGTAGTATTTTATAAATAAAATCCCATTAGGTCAGCTAAAATTTCTGTGCTCTGATATCCTGCACAACATATCCATTTGGCGCTCAGTCTTTCCCTGCTTTTACAGCTTTCTCTCCAGCCATCACTCATGCATTTATGTGCCTGCTGCCTGCTAGAGGGGAAGAAAGTAGACATTATCTACTTGTGACCAGAAATGGGAATATAGTACAGTGATAGTGACGTGCAGGCTGTCCCAGTAGCTGGGACAAACTCTAAAACAAGGCATTGCTTCTCTAAAACTGTTAAGCTGCTCGAGGGCTTTTTGCCTACCAGGAGAACTGCTGAGAAAACACAGAGTCAGTTGCAGAGATTTATAAGGAAGTGATCTCGAACTATTTTAAGAACCTTCGATAGACTCTTCCCTTGCAGACACTTTACTTGCCTTATAAACACAGCTGTTAATAATAACATCAGTGATGGCTCAGTTGTATGAAAGTGACCCAGTAAGCCCTGATACTGTGTTTAATATCATGACTGTAGCTTATGATTGAACATATAATGGACCAAATTGTCTCCTTTCTGCATAAATTATGAAAATTTCTTTATTTTAAAAATCAGTTATCTAAAAGTTTCTGCCTCAACTTCACCTTTTCCAAGGTGCTTGGAGAAAAATAAAGAACTGGTGAGATAAAAACTACAGCAACACTTGAAACACTAGGGAACAACTTTATTATGTGTTTCGACTATATGTGAAAGCCATTTGGCTGATGGCTATTACTATAAAGTACTTGAATGAGAAAGAAAGTAAGATACAAAATGAAATATTAAAGAATGAACAGTACCTGGAAGTGTTGACAAGAGATAATAATGATGCACTAAAACAAATGGAGGAACCTGATATAAGACTAACAGAATGTGAAAAAGAAATAAAAGACCTAAAAAAATCCAGAATTCCTCAGAGATTAGAACGACTATAAGGAGGGATTTAAATATCCGTGGTCCAAAGACGCTCACAATTTAACCACCAATACTTCCACCATCACTGAACCACGCCCAACAGAACAGAAAGTTTGGTTTAATGACGCACACATCCAAGCAAAGATTCCCTTCAACCACTCCAAACAAGAAAAAGACTCAATGTAAATTCTCCAGCCACCTTGGACATCCTTTTTTGGGCAAAATGTTTCGTCCCCTGGAACCCCCATCTCCACTATCAGTGCTTGAACTTCGTCTTTCTTTTGTGCCAACTCCTTCTGTAAGTCCATTTGAACTTGTTTTTAAGAGCTGTAAAAACGTCAGAGAATTTTTAATGAGAAGTGAGTCTTGTCAAAATGAAGTGATTTTAATATTAAAAGTAATTTTTGTCCCACTGAGAACAGAAATCACGTGATAGATACATACTGTAGACTCACAGAACTTGATTTCCCTTAAATAATTTAACAAATGATCAACAGAAAGCAGTAATAGAGCTTGGACAGGATAAATAATTGTATTTAAAGCATATAAGAAAGAAGGTGCCATTGTCACAATGGTCACAAGTAAATAAGCTGTAAACAGCCGTTCCTTGTTGACCTCTTCTATGGTGAAATTTCTCTGAAGGAAAAAACATTTTTACTCAGTAAACATCCTTTAAAAGCTTTTTGTATATATTTCCAAAAATCCACAGAAATCTAGAACAACCACCTGAAGTTTAACCGAGTGAATATCAACTTTTGTAGGCTTCCATAGTAAGATTTCGTACCGACCTTGAACTCCTACATAAAAGACAGCTCTCATTTCCTGCTTCTTTTCAAATACCTCCCACCAATGAATGATGTTACATCCTTGTGAAAAAACAACAAAGCCTCAAAGACAAAGAGTCAGTCGAACATTTTCACCTACAGGCCTACAAAATCACCATCTACTTCCTTTTTAATTAAGCTGGCTGCTTTTGTTCTGAAGAGGAGTGATTTCTTTTATAATGACACACTATGGCTTCAAATTTCTGGCACTTCAATGGGCACGAAAATGACACCTAGTTTTGCTTGTTTACTTGTTGGCCATCTGGAAGAATGAATTTTATACGACCACCAAAAAAATCCTTGTCTACCATTCATCATGTCTTGGAAACGGTACATAGATGATGCATTTTTATTTTGGAAGGGATCAGTCTCCACAGTATTGGAGTTTGTACGATTTTTAAATGAACACTTTGCAGATTGATGTTTTACTCTTGTTCATAGTAGTAAAGAAATTAACCTTTTTGGCATAATAGTAACCAAAAAAGACAAATATCTGTCCACCTCTCTTTAATCCAAACCTATTGAAATACATTACTTCACGCTGCAAGTTTTCAGCCTCAAAAAAGGTTTACCTGTAAGCCAAGTTATTAGATTCAAATGCATTTGTGAAATTCCTGAACAATATAATTACAGCAAAGAAAAGATGTTATAAAAATGACAAAGAGGACTGGCTAAGATTTGCAGAAAATAAGGTGGACTCAAAAAACAGAAAGTTTTATCTGGTAACTAAGAAACCTCCAAAACCCAAATGAAATCTTGTTTTTTGCACAACCATTACAACAAAAACCAGGAACATTAAAGAAATAATTTTAAAACATTGGCACATCCTTTGAATTTACAGGAGATTTTTATTGAACAGCCAATGATAAAAACATTAGGGATAGGGTTACTCGAGCTTTTTGTGATTCTAAACCCCAGAAACAGCACCTGGCAACTCATAACCTACAAGGTCATTTTAACTGTGGGTCTTCCATACATTGAGAATACTCAAAAATGTAAAACCAAGTGGCAAGATTATTGATGCAAAAAGCTTTATTACCAGCAAAACTAAAAATGTGGTCTACATGATACGGTGTCCATGCAACAAAACACCCTGTCCTGTGAAAGAATGAATTAACAAACAGAGAAGTTCTATTAAGAGAAATGATTTACCAGCCCTGTTGCAAGAAATTTTAATGAAAAACATTGTAGCTCATCTTTATTCTTTATAGGCATTGAAGCCATCAAGCTCAGTCAAAGAGCTGGTTATATCAATTTCATCAGAGAAAAGTGAGAGGCATTCTAGATATTCCATTTAAAGAGTTTATTTCCCAAAGGTATGAATGAAGATCTAGCTATTAATGAGTTTCTGTGATTCGATCTATTTTTGTCTCTGAAAAAATGTCTCTAAAAAATTGTGATGCAAATTGTTGTTGTTTAGTTCATGGAATTCATTTCTTAGAGTTCCTGTGATTGTTATGTATAGTTTTTATCTTGTTTGCATTTTTTATGCACCTGTGGGAATGACCCACTTTTACATGTATAAGGTGACATCCAGTCACCTTATCCTGTAATGGTTCAGTCCAGAGCATATTTGAACAATCATCATCCCCATTAATGATTATGTTTATGTGTGAGTGGCTGATTGGTTCATTTGTTTTTTTATTTTCTGTTGTTTTACTTTAAATTAAGCACAAGCTGTTTGGTGTTTTGTAATAACCCCGATGAAGGCCACAAGCCGAAACACGTTTGTCTGGTAATAAAGTTGTTCCTTAGGGTTTCAGGCATCTCTGGACTTTTCATCTCACCACCCCTTTATTTTGAAAAACAAAGCTCAGACACCAGGTAAATACTCCACATACAGACCACTACAGTATGATGCATTAGGTTTCTTATGCATTCTGTATCTCTTTTTAAAAAGTACTTATTCTAAATGATTAAAGTTTAATATTATCACTGAAAAATGCAAGTGCTATTAATATCTGAGGACCTTTCTCCCCCACAATTCCCCTGAAAACCGTATCTCTACCTGACATATATAACTTAATTATTCATTTCAAGATTTACACCTGTGTTTTCTGCAGTTAAGAAAATACATAAAAAGTAACACAAGTTGAATTCTACGTTGCTAAAAAAATGTAGACAAAGTTAAATATGTTTTAGTGCGCCCCAGGGTGGCTGTGGCTACAATGTAGCTTGCCATCACCAGTGTGTGAATGTGTGTGTGAATGGGTGGGTGACTGGATATGTAAAGCGCTTTGGGGTCCTTAGGGACTAGTAAAGCGCTATAAATACAGGCCATTTACCATATTTAGAAATTTCCCAAGCTGCCATTTTTTGACTCACTGAAAGCTCTATACACTCTGTATGACTAAAATATTTTAACCCGAGATGATTTTCACGTAAGTCTTGTTCAGATTGTTCAGATTGAAACTTCTTTCTTGTTTTTTTGGGCCATCAGGTACTCAGTACACAACAAATAACCTGTATAATAGGAAAAACAAGACCATCTTCAGCTCATTGTCATGATCCCTGGTCTTTTAACCCAGTGTTTTGAGTTTTAGTTTATTTTGATGTTTATGGGTCATGTTTAAGTTCATTGGGTTTTCTTCATTTGTTTATTAGATTCCCCTTGTGTTTTCAACCCCTGTGTTAAGTCTCCCATGTCTTTTATGTCTGCATGTCTTTTGTCGTCAAGTTCATGTAGTCATGTCTGCGTTTCATCATATTTGCTGTTTTATTCTGAAGAGGTCCTTTGTTCCTGTGTTCGTAGTGTTTAGTTTTACACTTCCCCTGTGACATTGTTGTGTTCATTTGTTTCAGCTGTTTGCACGTGTTGCCACTTCTCCTGATCACCTCGTGTGTATTTAAGTCCTCAGTCTTCCTGTGTTCAGTGTTGCGTCCTCCCTCATAGCTGTGTGAGTCTCGCTGTGGCTCCTCGTGCGTTGGTTTTTCCTAGTTTAGTTTTGTGTTGTTGTTTGTATAACCACCACGCTGACAATAAAGCTGTGTTCTTTTTGAGTTTACTTTTCGTCTCCGCGGGTTTGCATTTGGGGCCTTTACTGCCTACACAGAGCAATTTGTGACATTCATACATTAACATTAACATTTAATCTATGATATTTGTGATATAACAGAGGGCTTTCCAGATTAATAATTATATTCATAATTTGGATTAATGTTTATATTATTAGTCTCATATAATTAAGTATATTATTATTAATTTCTTATTTAGCTACTTAATCTTTCACAGCTACACTTAAGCATAATCAAAAGCACTGTTCTTTTGCATGAGTGCAAATCAGATTTGATTACAGCAGTGAGGGGTGCCTCGTGGTTCTACCTTGAAACCGTTTCTTTTCTCTGATATTATTAATGATTTGAACCTTTATTTTTCTGCTAACTCTAAAACACAAATTATTCAGATAACAGTATTATATTTTAAAAAAGGTTTTACAAGTTCAAGAAGCACTGCAATTCAGTTTTAATATTCTACAAATGTAGATTTGAGCAAACAAACTACTGCTTAATAAATACAAACCTTACTGAGTGCTCATTAGTAAGAGGCACAACCTCGACCTCTAATCAAAATCTTTTGCTTTAACCAGTAATGGTGCTGGAACACTTTGAAAGGACAAAAAAAATATTTGGGTATCATAATCTACTCTAAACTGAATTTGTATTAATTGCATCTTGAAAAAAGCAAGTCATCAGTGTTTCTTTCATGTCTTCTCTGTATCTAAGTAAGGTTTAAAAAAAAAGAAGCTCTATCTCGTTGGAATAATTTGTCTAGTTGTTGATTTTTGTTTATTTGTTTTTGCTTTGTTTCATCACCTCAGACTAGACTTCTTATGTTTTTAAGAAGGATCACTTTTCTCTATATTCCTTCTTCAAATGATTGATTTACTTCTTAAGGAGGTTTATGTCATTTTCAATAAGAAGATCCTTTGTTCTATAAAATCAAAGGAACTGTCAAACTGTTCAGTATGACAGTCTGCTTTCACAAAATCCATTTTGACTTAAAGTAGTAGGTAAGCACAGATGTTACTAATCACATTAAAGATACTTCTGGACCTAAAAATAACTGAACCTTCATTAATGTGATTAGCAACACCCGTGCTTGCCTACTATTTCATGTCACAATGGCTGATGAAAGTTTGGTTACCAGCCTCAAATAGCCTATTACTAGCACCTCAGAGTACAGCCCAATGCTTCCCACAGTTCAAATAGCACACACTACCCAGGGAGCTCCATAATAAGAAGAAAATTGCTTGGGCCAAGAAACACAAGCTGAACTGAAGACCAAAGTATGTGCTTTGGTCCAATTAGATTTATGTTTCCAGCTACCATGGCTTTATGTATCACAGACCAGGTGAACCTGTGGCCCTTACACAGCCTCCAGGTGTTGTGGTGCATCAGACGACCTGGCCTCCACAATCAGCTGATGTAAATGAGATAGTTTGGTTAAACTGGAACACAAACGGTGCCAATTAAACTCTGAAGAAGCTCTTCTGTCACCTTACCAGGTAATGAAATCATGCCTTCTTGACAGCTTTGTATCTTCGTGCGACGCTGTCAAAATGGGAAACATTGGCTGCTTTAAGAAACACATAAAGCCATAAATTAAAAAATTATTTAATACCAAAATAAATAATGACAAATGCACATTTGCACGCACAGTTTCATGTAGTCTAAATAAATACCACAACATCTGCACCTACACAGAAGCCTTGCAGTTGTTTTAGGTGAGGTTTGGGTGAAAGTGTGGCAGCTGTGAGCTTGAATGTGCTAAAACAAACTTTGTGTCATAAAAATGTGATTTATAATAAATGTGAGTAATAATTCCTGATCTCACTACATGACCTCTTTATACTTAGGACATTACCGAGCAGTCTGACTGCATCTACTTGTTCAGCTCCAAGACCTATGGCTCAAAATATTCATTGCAATCTGTGCAGTCAAAACTCTTGGTCCCTGTCACATCGAATAGACGACACACTGATGTTCTCAGAGTCCATGCAGACATGCTTCAGTTCTCTCTACACGACTGTAAGAAAACAGTCTATCCCAGCTATCAGGGACACTGTGGACAGATCACCAATCAGGGCGATTTTTAGACTTCCTTTCACAAAATATACTTTTACAGTTTTTATTATAACACATTGTATTTTTAAGCTAAAACTCACCACTGTGCTGTAAATAGTACTGGGGGTTGTTACTCAAAAAAAGTAATAAATAACATTTTATTTGTTATTTTTCTTAAAAGTAATGCAGTACATTCCTTAATCGATCACTGAAGAAAGTATCACTCAAGATCACATCACTTACATAGCTTCCTCTCTGCTCCTGGAAGCACCTGTCGAACCCCCGTAAATCTGCCGAACAAAGGTAAAAACTAATCACATCCACAACTAACTCACTTTTCCCTCTGTTGCAGTGGATTCCTCACCACTGACTCTAGTTTTCCCTCCAGCCCCTGTGATTAAGTCTCATGAGAAAATAATAAATAAAGCTTTTTCATTCTAGTGAAACATTCCATCTTTTGAATCTGCCTTTTTGCTCTGGCCCAATCGCTGCTTCTTGTAATGGGAGAACAGAGAGCATGTTTATTTATTTAATAATAAACCGTACACTCTCTCCTCTGAAACAATTATCTGTGCTGTGTTGTTATGTTCCTGTGAATGATGAATCTGTTAAATCATCTTATATGCACACTTTCTACTGTTTCAACCCTGGAGAGCTTTTGTTCTGGTTGTTAGACACACATGCAAACTGTTGGGCTTCCATGATTTCTGCAGACATTTCATTACCTCCATGCAATTCAATGATTTTCCTTGAGGGGACTTTGTTTTTTGTCCCCAGAAGAAAGACACGTCCCTATAAATTGACTGTTTGAGTAGATTTAGGTCCCCACAACATGGGTAATACCAGAACAGCTCACAACCACACACATACACTCACTCACTGGACTATTACAATAGTTGCTTTTTTTCTCAACCAGCAGACGAATAACAGCACGTGGCTTTAACGTCACATGAATATCAGCACCTTGGACAGCAGCCACAGTCAGCAGCTACACCACCAATGAAGGATGGAGATAATTTCTTCTTAGCTGCAAGAAGCAAAGGTCTTTTTTTAAAATAGGAAACTATACAGATAACGAAGTTTGGGTGGTTTGAGCTGACGTGCATGCGAAACTTCTGAAAATCGAATTTGAGCATCCTGGGGATTATGATGAAGGAGACACTATACTACAGTCTGTCAGGTGAAGTGGCACTTCATTGTCTCGCCTATTCTCCGGGGTCTTTATATGATTTGCTAAATAAGTGAGGAGGTGCAGTTTTTTTTAGCAACCCGGAAGGGACAGTTGCGGTCTACTCTTTTTGTGTTCACAGGAATCCATATCTGGCATCCTCTCGCTCCCCCTGATTTGTGGCGCAGAGATGGTCGGGAAAAGAAGTGGCATTACAAGTTGCTGTGAAAGGATTTTTTTTCATGTGATGTTATTTTCTTCGCTTTCTCCGCTGAGATTGAACCCCGCTGGATTCTAACTTTATAATCTGGCTGTCGGACCTGCTTAAGGGGAGAAAGTGCGGGACGAGCTCCCCCACCGCCCGATGTAACAGCAGAGAACGAGAGAGAGGGGGGAAAGGGCTAAAGCGAACAGGAGGAAAGAGTGGCGAAGTGATGGATGCCACTGCCAGACAACAAAGGATGCACGCTTGTCACCTCGTGTAATTCTACCCGCTCTGTGGGTAAATGAGAAACTCAAATATAAATCGGATTGGACTTAGTTGGTAATAGGATTCAGCATCAACCCCACACCTCAGACACCCTCGCTGTTTCCGCACGAAGAAGAAGAAAACATTCTGTGGCAAACCTCGGACAGCTCCTTGTGATTCACAACATCGAGATGACCCGTTTGAACCTTGCGATATCAGCGAGCGAGCGGGATGGAGACGTGTAAGAGGATGCTGCTGGACTACTCTGACTTTAATGTTTGTGCCTCACAGTTCGTGGCTCTCAGCCTCCATTGAATCCCGAAAGAAAACGCCTCTGTCCATGAAAAATAATCCTTCCCTATTGGCTGGATTGCGGTGCACATGCTATAACAACAGGATATGCAAAGAGCTATGGGCTGATCTAATAGCCTATCATGTTAGTCGCATGCTTTCTCAATTCAGATCTGAATTTTATTCAGTAAGATTTGAACTGTCTACTTGAATCAATTCAATACCTCAACAACAACAACAACAACAACAACAACAATAATAATAATAATAATAATAATAATAATAATAATAATAATGAAGGGACTGTGACAGTAAAGCTGAAGGTTGCTCTGTTTGTGGCTGTGTAGTAAAGCTGCTGAAGAATGTTTAAGTATCGCATCCGGATGTTCTTTAATGAACTCAAAGTGTTGCTACTGATGCGTTCTGGATCAAGCAGGAGGACGGACACTGACCCGAACACACAGACCACGATGAGAGGGCTCGCTATTGGAGGCTGTGGTTGGCCACAGCTGAGCTGCTCTCAGCGGGACGACGAGGAGGAGTACTATGGCTCTGACCTCCGGCCACGAAGCCTGGCGTTTGAGGATAAAGAAGGTGCCAAACCTCAGGGAGGAGGAGTAGGAAACATGGATGCTGCTTCACTCCCGAGTCTCTCAGAGAGCGGGACGCGATCACCGCAGTGCCGGATCTGCTTCCAGGGGCCAGAAAAGGTAAAGTTAGAAAAAAAGAAGGTATTGGTGCTGGAGGAACAAACACAACTGGAGCCTCTAGCAGTGGCTTGTTCATGGTGCTTCTCTCTAATCACTTGAAGAAACTGTCTTAAGACAAGTTGCTCAGAAAAGTTTCCACCGGATACATGGAGAACGTTTGCTTAGAAAATTTACTCATTGTCCAAAAGAGTAAAGAAGTTGAAGCCAGATCTTTAAAGTTTACCACCAGCCTGAGCTGCATTTAGCCCAGTGTACTCAAGCTCTTTCTTTATGCACTCAAATGCTTTACTTGAGTGTGATTTACCTAGAGGCAGACTTAATGAATGGTCAAACCTGGAGCAGGTCTAATGGTTAACACATTTACATGAAATGTGAACAATTCCTGGTTCTCAGGAAGTCACAACAAGTGTACTTCTAATGCCCGTCCCAAGTCGTTATAAAGGTTGTGTCAAGAAATCAAACACATAGATCCATCTGCTTGGAAAATAAGGGAACAGCCGATAAAGCTGCAGAGGGTGAAATCTCCAGATTTTTACTTTACCAGTGAGGACTGAAACTCCAAAAGTGTTGCACATTACCCACAATGCAACTCAGTTAGAGATTTGGGTGTGTAATGCTAGGAGCAGGGGATAATTCCTGAAGCTGCTGAGGACTAGTAAGTGAGTGGTATCATCTGACACACACAAATAAAGCCCCTCAGCCTTTACTGGAGTCACATAAGAGTCAAGATTCAGCATAATATACTGTCAATTCAGGTTTGCATAGTGAAACTATACATATAGTCTCCTTGTGTTACTAAAAAGAGTGAACAAATAATCTAAGGCTATTTTTCATGCTCAGGTATGAAGGAGTTCAGTATTCCCACTGCCCCCAAAGTCTGAGAGTACATCAACAGACAATTCTGTATTGCTTGCCAGATATAACCTGTGATAACATCTTTTTTCACAAATGCAAAAGTGCTCCCGAGGACCTTTAAGGCAATCTTGATGTGTAAAACCAGTAAGGATTTCTTTTATGTGCCATGGGTGTGGTAAGGATTCCATGTGTTTCCTTTGCAAACACATGGAGAACATGTCAGCTACTGTAGATCAGTTTCAACTTGTTTTCAGTATCTGGAAGACTGCATCACATCTGCTCTGAAGTTTAAAAAAGAGAGAGAGAACGAAGTCAGAGAGAGTAAGACTAAAATAGGGGAACTATCTATCAACAGCGATCTGAAAATAGCAGTGGGCAGACAAAGGGCATCAGTTAAGAATAGTCTCAGAGAAAAGGGAGGGGCTTTATATGTACTGTGTGAAGTAGGGAAGTCTTTACGGAAACAGATTCAGCATCTGATGCACAAAATTAGGCTGTTTTAAAAAAGCAATAAAGAAAGGTTTTAAGAAGGATTTCTCAGCATGAAAATAAATCAATCTATGCTCATTGTTATTTTAAGGGATTCGAAGGGCAGTATCTGTTTAATAACTCTGACTCTGTAGCAGAAACCATTAATGAAGGGATCAAACCTTTGATCATGTGTTTTAGTTACAGGAAGGTCAAAGTACAGTGAAAGTGTCTCCCACAGACAGACTCTGCTGGAGGTGTCCGTAAAGTTTTTGGTTCGCCTCCAGAAATCCACATAATTAAAGGCCTCGCACGTCACCCAGAGTCAGACAGGAAATAAATGAAGATGTGCAAGAGTGTTGTCAGTCCAAAGGCCTTAGGGAGTCATGCTGACAATGAAAACCTGCAACAGATATCCTGTGCTTTCTTTTAAGGGCAAAGTATAGAAAGGTAAGTGTATTCAGATAAAGGTCTTAGGAAGCATATAGTCAAAGAATATCACATAGTGTCATCGTGAATTCATGTTTGAAATCGCTTAAGCGCACGATATTAAGGCAGGCAGCACATATATACTATACACTGTGCAAAAATCTTGAGCCGCCTCTTGCTTCTTTAATTTTTTCTTCCAAGAAGCCAGACTTATTTGTCATTTTTAAAGTGGTCTTAAGCAATAGTTCTCCAGGCTTTCTTGGTCTTTCAAAGTTTGTCTTTTTCTCTTATTTTTTTGGACTTTGGCTGCTCCTTCACTCATTTTCAGACCAGTCCGTGTACCTGAATATTTTCAGAGGAATGTTGTTTGTGTGTGCTGAACCTTGTAACACTGACCTATAAATCATTCACTAATAAAAAAAAAAGGCTCAAAAAGGAGAGAAAGGTACAACAGTGAGTGTCTGCAGGCATTTGTAACACACAGCAGAGGCTCTTTCATGGTTTAGCTGGTGATGCTGGGGATTTGGTCAAAATTGATGGAATTATGAATGCAGTACCATCAGATTTTGACCAACCATGCAATACCAACTCTGTTTTTTAACCCTATGTACTGCATTTCCATTCCATTTCCATTGGTATATTTACCAAGGATAGATCAACATGCAGACTGGAGGAGCCAAAGTTCAAACCACAAACCTTCCCATAAGTAATAATTTCCTAGAAGTTCTTCAAAAACTCTCCTTTTTTAACAACAACCACAAAAAAAGCCTTACTGGCTATTGATAACTTCACCACAAAAAGAGAGTAGCAAAGCATCAGCAGCACAGCAGCAGGCTGAAAAAGCCAAATAATGTTCAGTATGAAATGCCAGCAAAGCTTGCCAAGTAAAGAATCACTCCAAGCTGTCAGAAAGAGTAGGAAGAGTCAACAAACTCTAAGATGGTTCCCAAAGGAGAGGCTGGAGTTACAGGATCCTGTTCACTACTGAGAGAGATAACACAACACTGTGAGGTTACATGTACAGGCAGTGCTTATCAGTCAAGGCAAAACAAGTGTCATTAGTTTTTAACTCCATATTAAAGCAGAACACAACTGTAAGTATCTTTACACGTTCTACATCGACAGGTCAGTGGATGTATATCTCAGTGGACATGCATCCAATTTGCAGTGACCACGATTGAGCCAGCACAACCACAACACTGCAGCCTCGCTAACCGTGTACTCTTCCTGAAAGCAGACCTGTAGATAATATAGAATAACAATTCATCCACGGTGTCTGCAGCCGTCTGCAATGGAGTACGAGTCCAGTCTTGATTTAATTCACGGTATTTGTAACTACGCCACACATACCCTATAAAACCCACTGGCATAACTCAAATATTTACCACCCCCCTTCTTGCCAACCAGAAACAGTAAATTATTTTATCTGCTGGTACTTGCTCCAGACAGGTCTGTGACCCAGAGATGCCCTCAAACAATGTCTTCGTCAGGTAAAACACAACAGGAACATTGTTAAAGCTGTGAAAATCAAAATCAATGATAGAGATCTTTATTCCCATTTTTACTGTCAACTGTGTGACTCAAATCTTCATTCGGTGGGAGTTTTACCCTACAGGAGGCTCTGTGAAAGGCTATTTCATGCACTTAATGTTTCATCCTGCAGGGGGAGTTGCTGAGCCCTTGTCGCTGTGATGGCTCAGTGCGCTGTACCCACCAGTCCTGCCTTATCCGCTGGATCAGTGAGAGAGGCTCCTGGAGCTGTGAGCTCTGCTACTTTAAGTACCAGGTGTTGGCCATTAGAACCAAAAACCCACTGCAGGTATGGTCAATGTGGTTTTGTTCTACTCTTACTGTTTTAATGTTAACAGTGTAAAGCCTTCCTATAGGATTTAGAATTGCTACAAGAATAAAGTCCTTGATGGCTTTATGGCCGAAAGCCATCAATAAAGGTTAATTTGCCAGATTTGAGTGACTGACTGGCAGAGGAGCACGATAATCACATTAGGGGTCACTGTAATCTAAGAATCAATGTGCTGGCACTGTGTAGAGGCCATGAAGTATTCACATTACCATCCCCTCAGGCTCCCAGTCATTTTGAACTCATGCTGTTCAGTAAACTTGCAACGGTTCCCAACAGGAAGCACAGTAGCTTTCCATACTTTTCACAGAGCTATTTTTAGGGTTTCTATGAACAAATGGAGAAGAAAACAGTGAGGACTGAGGGCTTGCAGGCGGAGGTTGCCAAGAACAATAAAATGAGGCACTGCACATTTGAAAGAGTTGAATGATTTGGTCTAAGTGATTTCAACATCTTAATGCTAATAGCAGCAGCCATCTCAAGGAGCTTTCTAATCCAAGGTAAAGACCCTATAATTTTAGAAAGGAAACTCTAATAATCTGATGATCTCCTGTGAGCAAGCACTTGGCAGAGGCGGAAAGTAAGATCTCCTTTTTATCAGGATGAGACCTCCGGCAGGACCGGAGTGAGGGAGGGGCAGCCATCTGCCTTGACTGGTCTGGGGCCAGGGGAAGGAAATGACAGAACATATTCGACCTGTGTCCTTTTTCTGTGTGAGAGACGCCGTATGCTACGTTGGAGAATGTGCCATCATTACTGTTCTTCCATACTGGCTAATACATGACAAATTAATAAATGCCACAGTACCGTAGTTATGATTAGTTACAGTCAGAATCAGGAGTAGACATGCTTCCAATTTTGACAAATTTTGAGTTTTCTTTTGTAGCAGGACAAAAAAGAGAAGAGATAATGAAACTTACGAAGAATAATTTTGTTTCCAGTAATTTATTCTCTTTCAAAAAGGTGCAGCAGAGAAGAGTCTGTAGTTTCATTATGGAGATCGGATTATCCTCAAATCCACTTTCAAACCTGCAAAACACAATTGCTGTTATTGCCTGTGAGATTCAGTGATTATGCTCCAGAAATCACAGAAACCATCTGGGAAATATGTGCTGATAAAAAACCAGGGCCTCTTTAGATGTACGGCAACGATTCAAACTCTGTGCTATTATCTCACATAATCAAGAAGCAGTTTGCAGTTTCTATCTGAAAAACAATTTCATTCAGTTTTTGTGTCTGTATCCAGTGGCAGGCCATCTCTCTGACTGTGATTGAGAAGGTACAGATTGCAGCCATTATCCTCGGCTCTCTGTTCCTCATCGCAAGTATTTCCTGGTTGGTTTGGTCCTCTCTCAGCCCCTCAGCCAAATGGCAACGGCAGGACCTTCTCTTCCAGATATGCTACGGCATGTACGGCTTCATGGACATAGTTTGCATAGGTAAGACACAGATACTACGGCGGCCACATATTCGTTATTATATATTTCACACTTGGTGTAAATGTCATCAAACTGAGTGCCAGTCTTGCATAATCTGACTTTTTATCTTACAACTCTGCAATTTCCCAATAATTTATTAGAATTTATCTTTTGGTGATTATTCTAAGTAATTTGTCGTGAGTCCATATACACTGCAAGGTTCCCAAAAAAGGGCAACAGTTTGGTTTATCTAAGTAAATAGGTACTTTAGGAGTTTTCCATTGGATCATTACTACAGTGATTTATATGTTTGGGCTGGCAACAGGTTGCCGTTGTCGTGAAAAAGATGGGTTGAATTATTGGCCTGCATCAAGCTACTAAAATTTACTTACTATAACTACAGAAATCATATTAAGAACGGTGCACGGCATTACTACCATCAACTTCGAGGAACAAATATGGTCAGAAAAGAAAACTCGAATGATCAAACGGTCAGAGATTGTTTAAATATTTAGTGAAATCAAATTGTAAAGCAAATCAACAGTAGAACCTGCAGCTTTGTTTATGGTTACTGATGAAAGCAAGAGTGTGTTTCCAGAAGCAAAATGTGAAGAGAACTCAAGGGAATGGGACTAAACAGCTGTGCAGCCTTAAGAAAACCACATATCAGTGGAGAAAAAAAAGGCTTCTATTTGCCTATAGAGCATAAAGATTGGACTCTGGAGCAATGAAAAAGGGTCGTGTTGTCTCTTATTGCATCAGGATAAGAAGACAAGGGATGAAGTGATGCAACCATCATGCCTAATACCGTCCAAGCCTGTGGGGGCAGTGTAATGCCTGCCCAAGTGTTGCTGGGGTTTCTTGTGAACGAGTGGTGCAGGGAACATTAAATATCATTTTCACACATGGACTGGCCACCATGGATTCCAGGCTTTAACCCCACTGATCATGTTGTGTATGTGCTGGAGAACACTTTGTGCAGCGGTCCGACTCCCTCATAAGTACAAAATCTTGGTGAACAATTAACGCAACTCAGGTTGAAAATTAATGTTGTGACACTGCATAAGCTTGTTGAAGCGATGCCAAGACAAATGCATGCATTACAGCTAAAGACGGTTCAGTGAAATATTAGAATGTGTGACTTTTTTGGCTAGAGTACATACAGAGTCTAATTCTAACTTGCACTGATTTTTAAGGTAGTTTCAAAACCTGCTACAGCTGCTGTTTAATAGCTTCATCTTTTGCAGTCTGGTGACTATTGTATCAAAAATTATCACAAACCTTTGTACATGATTATACACAAAGAATCACTGATTTCCAAGCTATGTGAATGACAATCAGTTTTTTGAGGGGCTCAAAAAGTATATTCCCTATAATTACACAAAATTGCACTACATCCTGTAAGATACATTATTTTATGTTGGGGGTTTTTTTCAGTTACCATATCCAAACTTACCTTATAACAAGTAATTTAATATGGTTGCTTACTTCCTTTTTAAAGGGAAACCAATCATCCCCAATATTAAGATTGCTTCTTGTTAGGTTTGTAAATAAAACCAAATACATTTTGAATAGATGCTTTTGTGGCTTTAATATAAAAAAAGTTAGCGTTGTTAGATCTGAATTGTAGCAGAGCATGTCCCTGAATGGCTTTGGCCACATAGAATGAAGGTCTGATGGAGGGCCGGCAGACCAAAGAGGATCAGGGGCTTGCAGGGAGATGAAGCGAATCTGGAGCACAAAGAGGATGAAGTTAACACTAGGATTTCACACTGAAGAAAACTGAAAGAGTTTGCCTTAAAACTTTTTGTACTCAGACAATGGTGAGAGGAACACTCTGGTCTGACACGCAGGTATTACACTGAGTGTGCTGCCTTTGTAATACAGCAGGGTTTATATCAGAGCCTGAATGATATAGAATTTTTGAGACAGAAACCAATACCAATATTTGGTGATATAAAATATTCTGATATATCCTCCTGAGAACCAAGGAAAAAGGGATCTTCCAAATTAATTTTTTTGTGTGTGATTTCCTTCCTCTTTGGAGCTAAAAGAGGCCCAAACACATGAGATATCAATGGAAGATGTCCTCTATTTAGTGGATCAGGACTTAGTAGGGTAGCTCAAATAAGTCAAAAGATATCTAGACCAAAAACAAATGTCCATTACAGAGGACATAAATGAATAGGCTGGTTCTCAGGCCGCTATACTTGTTTATGCTCAGCCCGCCTCTGCTCTGATCAGCTGGTTATTGTTGCTGGAAGTTGACAGGAAGTGCCTTCTAGTGGACAAACTACGCAACATTAACACTCATGACATAGTGGACTGGTGTTTCTCCTGTCACTTATTTACTCTTTAAATTTTTTATTTATCAGCTGTTATAAATTCAGACATTGATAGATCAGCATCGCCATATTGGCCAGAAATAACAGCCTGCTGCTAAGATTGGCCCTCTGATAAATCTTTCAGACTCCAATACATGGCACTGCCAATAGGATAACACTTTTTACACACACACCACATGAGAGCACACATATTTCAAAGCCTGTTGCCCACCGCTGCACACTATTCCAAGGAGACATGTCAGTTAACCTGGGAATTGTAGCACACATCGCACACCATGTTCTGGTTTGCACACAAACACAGATGAGGACAGAAACATTCTACATCCTTAAATGCCTACAGTAACATTTCTTTTCTTGCCTTTGAACTTCACATGCAGGCCTTATAATCCACGAAGGATCATCTGTCTACCGGATCTTTAAGCGCTGGCAGGCGGTGAACCAGAAGTGGAAAGTGCTGAATTATGACAAAGCAAAGGACTTAGGGGACCCCATCAGTTCCAGCAGCAAAAGCACTGTTCGAGTAGAGAGGAACTCTTCTCACACTGTCACAGACAGCAGCCGGAGGGCAAACCGCCATATCAGGACTATTCTCAACCACCACTGTGGCTACACTGTTTTACATTTCCTTAGCCAGCTAAGACCCAACAACTTGCACAGCAGCAACCATGAGGTGGTCATGAGAGTGACCACCGTATGAAGCTGACTAAAGTGCTGTAATGTTTAAGGAGGAGAAAAGTGTTGATTGGGGTTTAATTAAATAAAATCCCAATCTGCCATATAAACACTGCCGTGAACTTCCACTTTCATATTTCCTTCTCAGATTCTGCTGGAGTTAAGGATGAGTATTACCTATTTTGTGAGAAACTTGAAGTTTTTATTTGAGACTTTAAATGTGAAGCCTGTGAATTGAGAAAAAAAATGATTTTGAACAGATTCTTTCTTAAAGCAAGTAACCATTTTTAACACTATGACTAAGGTTTCAAAATGTAACCAAACAAGTTTGTTTTACTTAGAAAAGAAAAGAAAAAGTTGGATTTGGATTTGTTTTTAAGGTTGATTAGGATTTGACAACGTAAGTGAGAGTTTGATGGTGATAATGATTGTGCTTCTACGTATGACCACTGTAGCAGTTCCCCTTCTAATGTTTCTGTGTATGTCTGAGGGTTTGCCATGATCTTGGTAACTTGTGCTGTTTTCACTTAAAGTTGAACTGATGGATAAGTCAAGAAAATGCCCAATAAAACTTTAGGATGTGTTAAAAGTGCATAGAATGTCACATTTTATTTTCTAGGTTTTGTCTCGTCTCAATTTAGGAAACAAAGATCTGACTGTTTGATGCTTTAAACGTTCAATTGTCAGTAAAAATCCTAATATTAAAAAAATGTGCTAACCAAACTGAGTAAACTGAGTAGGCACATGAGTCAATACATGAACACAGCTCAGCAAGGCATTTGAAATAACACCAGAGGGCCAAAATGGAATTCATTGGGACTGTGGAAAACAACACTCCAAGGCAAATCGCACCAGTCCCTTGTCCAGCCCACCAGGATCCACAGTAAAGACATTTGGATGTCATTCTGACTGAATACATGTGGCCCCTAAGAATCAGATCTATAAAGGCAGGGGTCTACCACAGCCAGCTGCACCCAAGTTTCAGATTGTACAAAGGTGCTGTGTGGCTGAGATAGTGTACAAGAACATCTCTGCCACATACGGGAGACACCACCAAAGGTGCTAGGATCCTGTGGGACTTCCAGACAGACAAGCAGCTGCTGGCGAGTCGACCAGGCACAGTGGTGGCTGACAAGGAGCAGAAGACCACAGCTGTGATAGATGTGGCCATCCCAGTGGACAGCATAGAGAACAGAGAAGTACTAGGGGCTTGAAGGAACCACTGATGCAGATGTAGAAGACAAAGTCAAAAGTGGTCCCAGTAGTAATGGGAGCACTAGGAGATCAAACCCAGAAACTGGAAGATAAGATTCTAAAAGATTCCACGCACAACATCCGAGGTTTCTGTGCAGAAGACAGCAGACCAAGGAACAGCTAAGATACTGAGGAACGTTTAAAATTCCAAGATTGAGGATCAGCTCCCATTGGGTCAGAGGCAGAATTTTCTGATACCCTATATATAGCCACATAACTGCAGAATGCATGAAGAGAAACAGAACTTTAAGGTAATTTCATCCATCCTACAACTAGGGAGGAGTTGTATTTTTACGTTTATCTTTGTGCAGGTAAAATTTGTTTACATATTTTTGTGGTTTCTGTAATAGATCAGTAAACATTAAAAACAACACAAATCACTTGAAAACAAAGAAACTGTAATGTTGAGTTTTTCAGCCGGTATCAGCAAACCTGGCAACCCCGAGCGGACGCTTGGTGATGACGAAAGAACCCTGCGACTAACAAACTGAGTGGAAACAAGCGTGAGCGAGCGCAGATTCCGGCAGTTTGTTCATAACTGGGTGAACATCCTGAATATCGTCGGCATTAACATCTTTCCTTTGATCCATCATGGCTTCGTCCATGCCGCAGAAGCGTTACTACAGACAGCGAGCCCATTCAAACCCGATGGCGCACCACACCTTTGATTAGTGAGTGAGCTCCATGTGCACGGCTCTCTGTGAGCACGATTAGGTGTTTCTGAGTGTTTGGATTGGTATGAGAATAAAACAAACAGATAACATAAAAGAAACAGGAAATAGAGGATCGCTGCTGATGGATCCTTTATTTTCAAAAGGGGTCTGTCTTCCGCAGAATACGATTTAATTGAAAACTATTTATAGTGATGTACTTTCTCCTCCTCCTCTTCAGCCCTGTGTGTCCTGATAAAATGGACTGGTCCAAGCTGTATCCAGACTTATTCACTGGCAGCCTGAGTGAGACAGAGCCCCCTCGAGTCGAGTTTGCTGACATTGGATGTGGATATGGGGGGCTTTTAGGTACTACACACAGCCTGTGTATAAAGACCACATTCAGCCTTTTATTGCTCCGTAATCTACATCATGTTTGTGTCTTTATTTTCTCTGCACTCCAGTGGAGTTATCTCCACTCTTCCCAGATAAGCTCATCCTGGGTATGGAGATCCGGGTGAAAGTGTCAGATTATGTTCAGGATCGTATCCAGTCGCTGCGTGCCTCAAATCCAGCGAGCTACCAGAACATCGCCTGCATTCGTAGCAATGCCATGAAGTACCTCCCCAACTTCTTTTGTAAAGGACAGGTGGGTTACTGCTGTTTAATGAATCAGCACGGCAGAGGTGTCTTTTGGCTTAACTCGCTCAGTAATTCCTGCAGAAATATTTTGCTTTGAGCTCACAAAAATGCTGCAGATTAGTCCCCTAAAAAATGTTCTTGGTCTCTTACCCGCATAAAATGGATTAGTGAAAATGGTTAAGTATGAGGGCATTATAAGGCAGCAGTGTGATTTAAGAAATTAAAAAGGGAACATTATTAATTTGGTTTAATTGAGCTTTTTGTTGGAATTCGTATTAGAACTCTTAAATTTCCAAAGCTGGCTCAGGCTGGCTTCAATCAAACATAATGCAAAATGTTAGAAATCACTTCTGGATCAGTCGCAGTTTTTCACTTTTGTTTTTAAAGAAATTAAAAGCATTTCAAACACATTTGACATATATAATTAGAATACCTTTCCCCAAATATCAAACACATTTAAAATGAAATGTTCAGTTCTCGAATAAGATAATAACACTGGATGTCGGTGTCTGCGGTGCGGCATTCATCTATAACACAGTTTATATGTAGTTCTTACACTTAAATCAGACCATCAAGATGTGAATGAAGTGCAGATTTTTAAGGTTTAACAAAAAGTTTGCATTAACTGTTTAGGAGTTACACGTATGTATGCGTCATCCTCATTTTCAGACACTTAAAATAAACTGAACAAACTAGCGTGACTTTAAATGGGATTTTTGAAGTGTAAATCTCTCAGACATGACCAAATTCTGTGTTCTCTCCCTTGAGATGCTCTGCTATGAGTTCATCCTGCTGGTTCTGTCAGCAGTCACGTCATCAAGAAACACTAGACTGATATGCTTCGGATCATGAGCAGTTTCTCTCAATCTCCGTACGTTTCTCCTTCCATCATTCTGGGAAGTTGTTTTTCTAAACCATGGAAATAATTCTGTCCTCATGAGCTTTAGTCGTCTTCTGTGGTCTTTCATTGTTGCTGAGCTTGTCCAGTGCATTCAGTCTTTTTAAGAATGCACCAGATTGTTGATTTGGCCACTCCTGAAGTTTATCTCTATCTTTCTGATGGGTTTATTTTAGCTTTTCAGCCTAATGATAACCTCCCTCACTGGTATTTCTTTAGCGCTCATAAAAATTCAACACTTTGAATCAACTTAAGACATTCTGTCTGCTTCACTTGTCACAAAATAACAGGGAAAACAGGCCTCACATAGAAATTAAGCTGCTCATCAGCCAATTATTTTTGAGTCTCTGTGTATATAAATAAATGTAATTCCTATTTTTGTTAAATCCCTTAAATTAAAGCTGAAACACTGCACTTCAGTCACATATCGGTTGCCTTATTTAAATTTGTGGTGGTGTACAGAGGCAAAAATAGAAAAACGTTCTTTCTTTCTTTCTTTGTGTGGATATTTACCAGCTGGCATATAAATACTCCCAAAAAATTAATATCAGCATCAGCTGCAAAAATCTACTACAGGTTCTGTTGCGCTTCAATGCTTGCGGCTCATTTTAGCTTCTACAATTCTCTAGCAAACCTAAAGAATATGACTGCGGCACCATTTTTGTGGCACTAATGCATTTTCTGAATAGAGGAAAAACCACATGCACCTACCTGATATATAGGGCCAGCATTGATATGATTATGTGCAGGTTATTGAATTAGAGCACATATACAAACCTGACCTTTTTTTTTTTTTTTTTTTTAATTGGCTCAGCCAACGTGGGCTTTAAAAACGTTAAACTGACGTCTGTGCTGGACATGCCAAGGTAATAAGAATATGCACGTGTTCAACATATGGACTGAATTAATTTATACAAGGTCCAATAAATCCAGGGATTTCACAACAATGGGGTCATTGACTGACATCACATCAGCTGAGCGAGACGCCTTTTATCCGGCCCAATTAGCTGCAGCGCTCTGACTTGTTGAAACCCGCATTAGACTGCTCAGTGGGCTTAGTGTACCAGGGTTCATTCAGGTATCCTGCATAAAAAAATTCACCTCAAATGCCCTGTGTGGGTATCAACTAAAGGAGGAAAAAGAGGCGTAACAGTGACACGTTTATGGAGCACAAATCATGAAGGTGTTTCATATAGAAACATGCACATTTGTTTAATGTATTTATATTTTAGTGTGCAATTTCAGGTCATTTAAAATAATAGGACATGCTGGAAAGAGTTGGGGCTTTGAACAGTGCTAAGAGCAACTTTGCAGAGCTTCAGTGCCTCTAAGCATTAATACCTCTTGGCTCATATTTTTTTTCCCAGAGCTGAACAGTGCAGCTGCATCCTCCTTTAACGTTGGGTGTCTACCTTTTCTTACAATAGGCTCAAAATCATTCAAATTTTAAAGTGACAGTATTAAGTGAAGACCACCCAGACTAGAAATGGAAATCTAGCCACAATCCTTCCCACATGCACGCCGTGTTTCAAGTGTCGGAACAGTGTATTCTAAAAGATTCAATCTCTTTGTTTCCTCCCTCTTGTTGGTGTGTTTTGTAACCCAAAAATAATTCAGTTCTTTGAAGGTTTTTCCACCTTCTGTCAGCACTGAAGGAGCCCCTGAGGCTGTAGCCGTCCCCGGTGATTATCCCCACAACTCTCTGTCTGTACCTGATGTTATTTATTTTAACTAATAAAAAGTGACTGGAAGTATTTTTAATATATCAGCCAGACAAATATGAACAGAGCCTGCACTTGTACACTTGTCAAGGACGGAGACACGGGGAACTTTGTGGGAAGAAAAGGGGGGAAAAAATCAAGGAGGGAAATTCCACTTTTCAATCCTCAGCGTAAAATTCAACAGCATATTATGGGGGCCAGATTTGCTCACCTTTTGTTGTGTTGCATGGCTAAATATAGTTGAATAAAACTACCTACACTTTGTTTGGTCCTTGCTTGTGTGACTGTTACCGTGTTGTTTCTGTCTCTCAGCTCACTAAGATGTTCTTCCTCTTCCCTGACCCTCACTTTAAGAAGACCAAGCACAAATGGAGGATCATTAGTCCCACTCTGTTGGCAGAATACGCCTACACGCTCAGAGTAGGGGTATGTATTTGAGTTATGCTTATTCCAAGTTTTTAGTGAACATAAATGCATCATTTATCAGACAAAAATGTAAAACATTGTCCTTCTTCCAGTTTTCTTTCAATGTAATTAAAACCTGACCGATATCGGATATTTAAGACAAATACCGATATTTAGGGATGTAAGAGAATCTGATATAACAGCTAATGCTTGTTTTGTTTTTTTTGCTTTTAGACATAACAGATTTGTTATATGTAGTTATTTATGAATTCTTATTAAGATGATATGATAATTGCATTTAAACATAATCTTTTTTTATTGCTACAATAAGTTGGATTGCTCACTGACGCTCTGCTCGACACCGCTTGGATCAGCGGGTTGTCGTGTATGTGGCGTTCCGAAAACGTGTTGCCAACAGGGAATTTGTAGAGTGCCCTTAGGTGGGCAACAGGCCATTATAAATGCAGATACCAATGAATCAACAAATAGAAACTATCAACTTAGATATCGGTCGGACTCCAAAGATAAAATCTATGCTTTTTTTAATTGAGTGGAAAAAATACATAGCTTAGGGTTCTGTGCTGAGCTTTGCATTACATTTCTCACTTGTACCTGATAGTAAATTATAAAATAACTATTCAGTTTTCTTGCTTATCATTTAAAATTGGAAATGCACAAAAAATTTTATCGCTTCAGATAAACTATGAACAACAAACATAAAAAACACATTTTTTCTGCTTCAGTCACCTGGAGTAAAGAAATGTTGATTGGTTGTCATTTTTACTGAAATGTGTATGAAAAGAAGGAAATTTCAGATTGATGCACAGTCAGAATGGCTACTGCATTAGCGCTGAGCTTCAGTTAAAGTAACATTTTCTTCAGTGCTGCAGTATGGTTCACGTATGTCTTTGGATAAACACAACAGCTGTTGAGAGACCAGCGTAGTTGTGCGTTGATCCTACGGTGAGCTGCCCAGCTTTGCAGACCGCCATCTCCATGTTGTACTGTGTTACTGTCACCGGGGGGCATAGTCAAAAATGTGTAAATAAAGACGTCTGTGGGCTACTCTTGCTTCCTGTTGGTCCTTCCGCGTGCCCTGGAGTGTTAACAATGTTGAAAACATCTCTCTCTGCGGTAAACTCTACTGTTGCTGCCCTTTCTGTTCAAGCCCACTTAGGCTCTGTATATGTTTTGTTGGTTGTATACCCATAATCCTTCACTCTGTATATCCAAACACCAACGCAAACCTATACAAATGCACTACCATGAATCCTGCTTTAATAGGCTGAGTTCACTGATGGTTTGGAGCTTTTAATGGAATTTGTTGACAGTGGAAATTGATAGTGTATCACTACAATAACCACTTAAAACAGTGTGGTTTAGCTTGTATCATTACTGTAAGTGTTTTTCCATATATGCAATAATATTTTTTTCCCTACCATCGGTCACAGTTGAGAGTTAAACTACCATTTCTTCTACTTTCCTACATAATTGAACTGTGTACAAACCTGTGAGTTCACAGGAAATAAAATGTGGGAACCGGTGTGGCCTACAACTGGTTTATACACCCAAGTCCTGCCTCTCAGAGCTGTCAAGGCAGCAGTGGGACACTGGGGGTGAACGCTGATGGAGGTTGTGGGGAACAATGGAAGGCTTGTGTCTAAATGTATCCTTTTTCCTCCGTTGTGTGTGTGTGCGCATTGATGCACGTGTGCATACATACGTTGTGTGTGCGCAGGTATGCGTGCAAACTCTACAAGGGCCTTCAGCGTTGGCTCGCAGCCAGAACTGCCGGTGGGAGCGGAGGCTGTCAAGTGTGCGCTCATTTGTAGAGGCAGTTTCAAACCAAAACAAGTCTAATTTTAAGTTGTGACTAAGTTTTAAATCTTGGGTATTGTCAGAACGGCAGGATAAAACGGCGTCCCTCACCCTGCTTTTTTTTTTTTTTTCTGGAAATTAAGACACATACGTGCTGACATGCACTGGTGTGGAAATCTGTGCCTTTTCAAAGTGTTCAAAGAAATCCAAGTTCTAGTAATTTTATCAGCACGGTCTCCAAAGTAAACTACCTTGACACAGGTGATTCACCTCTGTGTTGGCATTAGGTTATTTTTATCTTTAGAGATAAATTGCTCTCCAAAGGTGATGAAACCATATAACTAACTGCAGGTCTGAAATGTCTGACAGTGTCAAAAAAAAGAGACTCGTATATGTGTTTGTTATTTTTTCATCAGTGCAGTGAGTGTGTTTGTTTTTTGATAAATGGGTTCATATCAGTAAATAGCAAAGTTTTAGTATTTTTCTCAGAGCTGTGTTAATGGTCTCTGTGTGTTTGTCTGTTTGTGTCAGGGTTTGGTATATACCATCACAGATGTGGAGGAAGTCCACCTCTGGATGGTGAAGCACTTCAGTGAACATCCACTGTTCACGCGGGTCCTCGATGAAGAACTGGTACGTTGACATGCTTTGCATCGCTGTGTTTGCAGGTCATGACATCAGCATTTGGTGTTCAGCTGCTCACTCGAGCAAAGTAGTCAAAAGTAGGATATGAAATAGGAAATAGTTTTTCGGGGGGGGGGGGGGAATAGAAAATATTGCACTGTTTCCTTAAATAAGAAACGTAAATTTTCTATTATTGATCAGAAAAGCGCAGAATGGTGGTAAGTTGATTTGTATGTTAGAATAAGTTGCTAAAAAAAAGTTACTGAACAGTGTCAGAAAGTGCACGTTTTGGTCTGCTGTACCATTAGATGTGATTCAATCCTAAATCCTCTTTTGGCAGGCTGATGATGTCATCATAAGTCGTCTGGGTACCTGCACAGAGGAAGGAAAGAAAGTGCAGAGAAATGGAGGAAAGAATTTTCTTGCAGTTTTCCGGAGGATTGAGGATCCACATGAGATTTCCTGAAATAAAGGCCTTATGCAGTCATCTGTGCGTGGGTTCAGCTGCTCTGCTGATGGATTTTTCACCAACCAGATGAATGCTGATTTTTTTTTTCTTTTATTAATGGACCCTTTTAATATTAGCAGATTTTTAAAAAACAGTTTTTGGGGGGGCTTTTTCACATAATTTATGTTTTTTTATTTTTTTTATTTTCTCAGACTGTAAAAGAGACGTAGCACATGACAGGATCTGACGTGTTTGGTTACACTTTCTAATTTTTTGCCTCTCTTGTTCTTTAGTTTCTCTCGCCAAATGTCAGCGTGCTGGTTTTGGATGTCATGTAAAGATGTACAGTATTTCAATTAAAAAAAACTACTAACAAAATTTTAAATGCATTTAATGACTATTTCTATATTCATAATTTGTTTACTAACATTATTTTTAGAATAATAATGAAAATGGACAGGTTAAATATTGTTATCTAAAACCACAAACCTATCAAACTGTGCTGCAGACTTCGCTGATAACTGTGCTGCGAAAACCCTTCCCAGGTTTTTTAACTTTGGATTACAAGCAAATATTTGAAAAGGCACATAGTTTTCACTCTTAGACTGTATATAAATGATTGTCACCCACTGTAAACTCCTTTTTGGAAGCCTCAAGGCTCAAGTGACCATTGCCATCTTGGTATTTTGGAGCCAATAATTACTTTAGCAGTTTCTCATGTGCTGTCACATGAATGCCTTCAATACTTGGATGAGGTGTTGAGTGCTAACTTATCAACTTCTTCTATGTACGTGTATCCATAGACTGTATGGCTGTATTATACCAACACAAAATAAGACTGTAGCATTTTACTCCCTTTAACTAAAACACAGAACTGTTAGACTGGCTGTTGTACCTCACTGCACAGCATGCCATATTTTTGGAGTGGATTACATTACAAATGCAGTGCATGTTCCATTATAAAGTCCAATTATATAATCAGTGAAAATGCTAACTTTGTGTTCATTTAAACATTTTAACTCAGCATTCCAAGTTGCTAGATAGTCAGGAGTCTGGAAAGGGAGCTGGGCAGATTTGAATCCCATTTGCTGCTGCAGGCTGCGGTGATTACAAAAACAGGACAGCACATGCCTTCATGTTTGAAACCCAGACACTGGAAAACTTGAGCTGAAAGCAAAGAGAAGCTCTCAAAATACATGTCGTCATCACAATTAGAAATCTTTCCACTTTTGTATCTTTTGTTCACCACATTTGGCAGTATGTATGGAGTGCAAATTCTCAAGCCTCTCCACATTTCTTTATATTTTGATTCCAAGGAGCCAGGCTTTCTTGGAATTTTATTATAGTGGTCTTAAGCAATAGTTCTCCAGGGTTTCTGGAGGTCTTTCAAACGTTTTCCTTGGACATTGGCTGCTTTTACAGTCATTTTCAGTCCTTGTATCTCCGCCTTTTTTAGTCAATTTTCTTTTTTGTAAAGCCATTTAACACTGTCGTATGAGTCTTTCAGTAATGGAAAAAAAATGCACCTAACTCAAGGGATGAATGAGCATTGTGTTTACAGATAACAGACAACTTTGCACTTTAAATTGTATCTTTAGGCACTTTGTTAATTGCAGCCTGTCACGTAAACGCATGATTTGTTCCCATTTCTTTAGTTGCCAAAGATAACAGTTTGGCATAAAATAGTATTTTTGCACCAACAGCTTGATTTCCAAAGAGTTATTGGCCAAAGACTTGGCATATGATAGCATGGTGCACAGTATGTTCTTAAAACATTGGAGGAAACTGGATAAGTGAAGGACAGAAGGACAAAATGCATCAGAGACCTGACACAGGACCTGAGAGATGCATCTGGACCTGCAGTTCATCCATCTAATGTTCACTGAAGCCAAATCAGAAATACACACAATGGACGGGTGGCTGGCTCAGATGGGTTTGTTGCCATGTGGCTAAGATTTGTCATAATTGTGTGATTTGCGATTTCCAAAGGAAAAGGCTGAGTTATGACAAATTACACAAGAACTGGACTGAAAATCAGCAGCAACAGGTCTGATGAATCCAAATTTGACATAAACAAGTCTTTATCAGGATGTATGGAGGACATCAGGAGAGAGGTACAACAGTGAGTGTCTACGGTCATCTGTAAAACACGGTGGAGGCTCTGTAATGGTTTGGGGCTGTATTTTAGCCAGTGGTGTTGGGGGACTAGTCAAAATGAATAGAATTACGAATGCAGAAAAAATACAGTCAGATGTTGATCCACCATGCAATATCCTCTGTAAAATGTTTTAGTGGCTTTAATTTTAGCATGAAAGTGACCTCAAATACACTGCCAATGCTGTAAAAGCATACCTGGATAGAATAACACACAATGGAGCACTATGCCTGGACCTCAACTTTATTGTTTCAGTGTGGGATCATATAAGACTGGCTGGCTGGGAGAATTCAGGATGTGCTGAAGAGTAAAGGGGATCATGGCAAATACCGACTTTCAAGCTTATTAGTATTGTACAGTTTACTTGATCCATTTTTAAAATAGTTAATCCAGTTTACCAAGTAATGTGATTGTTGTTCATGAATTTCTTTTCTTTTTCTTTGCTAAATACAGGAAGTATTACCAGCTTTTTTATGGTGTGAACGTTAATCAGTCCATCAAATGTGTGACGATGGGGAGCCGCTCTTCTGTTGACACTTATTTTAGCCATATGGCAACAAACCCATCTGAGTCAGCCAAATCAATGCATCATGCAACATTTTTATGCTATCAGGTCATCAAATAAGAGTTTTATTAAATGCTCTCCATGGGAATCCAGGAAAGGGAAACTTAATGATTTGCATTTGGCGGGACTAATAAAGTGTGGATTTACTTTTGTTTCACCCAAAAAGAATTTGTGACATCCAGATATTGGAATGTTACTGGGGTCAAAGATAAATCCCCCTGAACGTCTTTACAGAGGCAGGTGCTCGACTTATTTTGTCATAACATAATCGACAACTTAAAGCTACAGTTCTGGCCCTACACAGGGATAAAACAATATCTTTAAACCAGATGAAAGATTGATGGCGCTCTTTTGTGTGTACTGTATCTTAGTTATGAAAACACCTCCAGCAGCTGACTAGCTTTGTTTAGCGCAGACATGGATAGGGCTGGAGACAAACCCTAGCCACAAGCAAAATATATATATACTGATGAATTTTGTGCCAGACTACTTTTTAGTCTGAAATAATAACTTTTTTATTTTTTGTTGACACTGGAAGAATGCCAGACAACCAATATGCTCTAAAGAAGTTACTGTCCCGGCTAAGAAAAATTCAGACACATGACTCCACAAGCCCTCTCTGATAAACCACAAACTGCTTAGGATTTTGGCAAATTAGGAAGAAATCTGGAACAAGTTCATAAGTGACCTTTTTCGTGTTTCTCTCCATTTTCAAACTTGATCTTGAGCTAAAATAACCAGCTACAATTTACTAGCTAAAACCTTAAACAATCATATGAAAAAGTACCGTATTTTCCGCTTACTTAAAATCCTTTAGTTTTTCTCAAAAACTGACTGTGCGCCGGTGTGCCTTAAGTATGAATTCTGGTTGTGCTTAGTGACCTCGAACTGATTTTATGTGGTACACGCTGCTCAAAAATCTATCAAAAAATGTCTTAGTACGACTTTGATAAGCTACGAAGCCGCAACGCTCGATGAATTATGGCTACCGTAGTCAGTTATGTTATGTTATGTCTTTAACTTCTGTCATCACAGTCATCCGTCAGCTCGATAGCCGCTCTTCACCGAGCCAAACTGCTCAGTGGAGCAACCTTGTGTTGTACCTTGTTCCTCTCCTTCAGGGAACAGAAGTTATAGACATAACTATTCGTTCCCTTTCAGTCAATTCACTCGGTACAACACATAAGTATGGGACATATATACACCCCGCAGAGCAGCCACCGAACCGGAATCGGACCACCACCACCTTAGTGTGCGGTAGACCCAGCAGAAAGGATAGCTTGAGCCACCAAAGGGGCTGTAACGATAAAACCACACAAAAGTCTGCGGTGATGCCAGACTAGCTACTGTACAAATATCAGCTACAGGCACCCCTTTAAAAAGAGCCCATGAGGTTGCCATCCCCCTGGTGGAATGAGCTCTCACTCCCTGGGGCAAAGCAAGACCTTTGGTGCTGTACGCCAGTGAGATAGCTTCTATAATCCAGCAGGACAGCCTCTGTTTAGACAGAGCTCTACCTCTAGTTGGATTAGCGAAGCAGACAAACAGCTGGTCACATAAACGCACATTCTGAGTATGCTCAATGTAGGTGCATAGCACATGAACTGGACAAAGAGAATGCATCCTCCTCTGCTCCTCAGATGCAAAAGGATGGATCTCAACCACTTAGAGCTGCAGGCATGATCTTGGGAAAATAGGTAGCATTTGGACGCAATACGAGAATTGTGTGCAGGAGGGATGCACATGGATGCGCATGAAGAACATCCACTCGCTTTGCCGAAGCAAGAAGTAATGCAGTCTTATATGAAAGAAATTTCATATCCACAGACTCAATGGGTTCAAACGGGGGTCTACAAAGGGCCTCTAGCACCAAAGACAAGTCCCAAGCAGGGACACTGAACTTAAGCACGGATCTCAGCCGGCGAATCCCTTTCAGAAAATGTATGGCAATGGGATGTGCACCTGGTGTCACCCTGTCAAAGCCAATATGACAAGCAGATATAGCTGCTAAATAAACCTTAATTGTCGAAAATGAAAGGCCCTTATCCAGCAGCTCCTGCAGGAATGTCAAAACATCCACAATAGAGCACTGAAATGGGAGAGTGTGGCGGTCCTGGCACCATTGCTCGAAGGCTCGCCATTTGTAAGCACACAAGCCTCTAGTAGATGAGGCCCTAGTGCTCTGAATTGTCGCTATCACACTAGGTGGGCAAACCCTTAGCAATCAAGTTTAACCTCTCAGCAGGTAAGCATGAAGGCGCCACAGATCCGGGCGCGGATGAATCACTTCTCCTCCTGCCTGAGAGGAGATCCCTGTGGAGAGGAAACTGCCAAGGACTCGCTGCTAGCAGGCTGATTATCTCTGCATACCACGACCTTGTGGGCCACCAAAGGGCCACTAGAATCAGAGAGAGAGACTGCCGACGCACTCTCTCTAGAACTGGAGATATCATTTCCACTGGGGGAAATGCATACAGGAGCATGTCTGGCCATTGGTGCACTAGTGCATCCATGCCCAAGTGCATTGTGGTCAATTATGGAGAAGAACAGGGGGCGGTAAGTATTTACCCTGGAGGCAAAGAAATCTACTTGCGCCTTGCCAAATAGATCCCAAATCTGAGCCACTATTAAAGGATGTAACCTCCATTCTCTCACCAGAGGACCCCACTGGGGAGAAGGTCCAGCCCCAAGTTCAGGTGGCCTTGAATGTGGGTGAACACTGCACCACAACAGCAGAGAGCGAGACAGCTTCAACAGGGGAAGAGAGCGTATTCCTCCCTGCCTGTTTATGTAAGACACCACTGTTGAATTGTCCGTCCTGACTAAGACATGTTGGCCCTCCAGGACTGGACGGAAATGCTTTAGAGCTAAGAACACTGCTAACAGCTCTAAGTGGTTGATGTGCAGCTGGTGCTGGGCTGCGGACCAGATCCCTCTCACTGATGCACCCTCGCACAGCGCTCCCCACCCTCTTAGGGAAGCATCTGTGGACACCACCTTACGAAACACACCCTCCCAATCCGAGAGTGCTGATGCAGCAGCCCGGGCTCCCTCCAAGGACAGAGCTAGCATGCAAGACGCGGTTACCGTCAGCCTCCTCCGGAGGTGACCCGATGCGCACAGGTGAGAGAGAGTCCAGCGTTGAAACGCTCTCATCTTTAACAGTCCAAGTGGCACTACGGCGATCATAGATGCCATCATGCCCAACAAATGTAATATCGTCTGGAAACGCAGTCTGTGTCCCAGCTGAAACTGAGTGAGGCAGCAATGAAACGCGGCCACTCTGTGCTCCGACAAACGTGTGTGGCTGGAAAGCGAGTATATTTCCAAACCAAGAAAAGTAATCTGCTGACTCGGGATTAGCGAGTTCTTTTGAAAGTTCACAGAGAACCCCAGTGTCTGTATGTGTGACAGAACCAGTGACAGCTGTGTCTCCGCCTTTTGTCCTTGTTACGACCCGGCTCAAAAAACGCAACATAAATAAGGAGACCAGAAGACACGAGATTGTAGGTGAGAAGAGGTTTTAATCCTAAAATGTATAGCAGGTTGGCTAACATGGCTGGTACCACCAAGGTACGGCTAGTGAAGCTTCCTGAAAGCCTGCCTCAGGTATGCTTTTATCAACACCTGACTAGGTGTGGCCAATTAGCACCAGCTGAACAGTTTAGGGGCTGCAGAGGGATGTAACACCTCCCTCAAAAGGGTTCCTCTAGGACCCCTAAACAAATTAAAAGCTCCTCTGAAGCCTTCAGGTACAACAAATAACAACAACCAAGTGATCTGTTGTCTCCACTACACAAATGGTCACATACAAGTGGCCTTATACCACAACAAGTTACTTTAATCCACAAGGTTCAGTAAAGCAAGCATACTAGTGACCAACCACAAAATGGAGAGCTATGGCCACACAATGATCACATCGAGGGTGGCTCAGCCCCCCTCAGCGTTATTGCCATCACCTGGCCAACAACACTCACAAGTGACCTAACCAAAGTAGCCAAATCCTCCACAACACCAAAGGTCACAGCATAAAACATTCACCCCACGAGGATCTCATTTGGCATCCACCAACACTGACATATTAGATGCACACACGGTGTACACACTATGCCAACTTAAAAACAGCCTACCTGCCTCAGCTACAAGACCATAATTAATGAATGGTCTCAAACCTCTTGCCAAGTTTGGTGTCACTGATTTACTATGTGCAACTCCCAGCCTAAAACGCTAAAAACAATAAAACCCCCACTTTACCTACCTAGTCTTCAGTTGTGTACCAGGATCGAGGCGACTTTAAACGCAAACTCAAGGGTAGGCAGCAGACCAGGGGTACAGTCTCCCACCAAACCCTGAAGCATACACCCACCCAGGATAACCACCAAACACAACAAATTAAAACAAAGCAAAACAACAAACAAGTGCTCCGATGGAAGGGCAGCACAGCTACCCAGCTGAAACACACTTACTAAAGGGATGTTGCTCAATCACAGTGAACACCTTCACTCACCCACTTAAAAGAGAAAAACTGATATTCAGTCGCCACAAAAATGTCCAAACAATCCCGGATGAGCCCCCACTTATGTTACGACCCGGCTCAAAAGCCGCAACATAAAAAAAGGAGACGAATAACAGAGTGTTAGTGAGAAGAGGTTTTATCTTAAAATGGCATAGCAAGCTGGCTGAAATGGCTGGTGCCACCAAGGCAAAGACTAGTGAGCTCCTGAAAGCTTCTTCTTCTCTCTCTTCTTCGTGTTTAACGGCAGTTGGCACCCAACGTAAAGGAGCATTACCGCCTCCTACTGTTCCGGAGTATGGGTCAGACAGTGAGTTTAGCTCCTGAAAGCCTGCCTCGTGTATGCTTTTATCAACACCTGACTAGGTGTGTCCAATTAGCACCAGCTGAACACACTGAGGAGATTAGGGGATGCAGAGGGACGTAACAGTCCTACTCTTCTTTCTACACTCACAATGATGTATCATAAAATTTCCTTCTTTTTGTGCCAAGTCACTAGCACTCACCTGTCTCTTTTCCTTCCTAATACTCAGGTTGAGACATGAACCTCTGCTGCCTCATTAGCATCCCACCCTGCTACCTCAGGCTCACCCTAAATCAGACCGAGGTACTATGTTTCTAGAGCAAAATCCTGACACGTTCCCATAAAAAAATATTTATTCTGATGGGGCTTTACGCAGCCACAAAAGAGAAACTCATCCTGCAAGTTTGACTTCAGAATCAGATCCTTGCTCATTTGGGATTCTTAGATCTAAGCTAATGAGAAGCTTCTCTCTATTGACCTAAGTGTCCGATAAAATCTTTCCCTGGCTTTCAACTCAACAAAGAAAAACTGCTCACTTTGTATTCAGCTTCACATGCTGTCTTTTAGCCCATTCTTGCAACTCTTCATTTCAAAACAAAAAAAAATCACAAAATAACTTTTCCAACTGTTTTCATCTTTCATTTGTTTTTATTCACAGACTGACATAAAGTCAGCATCAGGGTTCAGTCTGACCCTCCACTGTAGACACAGTGATGGTGATGTTTTATTGTTATTTTTTTCGTGACTGAAATAAATGGCAGAAAAGTGTCCCACGTTTGATTTGATAAGGCCATAGATGAAGCTGGAAATCCAAAGCCACAGATGTTGGAAATGTATGTGTAAAGTACGGTTATCAATCCACTCTACTCAGGAAAAAACATCTTAAACGGGCGATCATGGCTCAAGAGTTGGGAGTTCGCCTTGTAATTGGAAGGTTGCCAGTTTGAGCCCCAGCTTGGACAGTCTTGGTCGTTGTGTCCTTGGGCAAGACACTTAACCCGGTGCCTACTGGTGGTGGTCAGAGGGCCCGGTGGCACCACTGTCCGGCAGCCTCGCCTCTGTCAGTGCGCCCAGGGTGGCTGTGGCTACAATGTAGCTTGCCATCACCAGTGTGTGAATGTGTGTGAATGGGTGGATGACTGGATGTGTAAAGCGCTTTGGGGTCCTTAGGGACTAGTAAGGCGCTATATAAATACAGGCCATTTACAATTACTCAAACTGTCTAAGCAAATGTCTCACAGTTTTACCAAACAACGCAGTTTATTCCATGCTTTCATTCTCTTTCCTTTTTATTTTTGTCCAGCCAGCATATGTCAGTGATAAATAGAAGGAAATGTGATCTGTTCAAACTTTTAAGAGTAAACTTTGGCGTTGATGGACACCGGTAATTATTTTTGAAGCCGAGTGCAGCTGCAGCCCTTTCAGTAATTGTTTACACCTGCCGGTCATGACATCACGACCGCCTCATTATTCAAGTCAGCTTGCACTGGATCGCCCCAATATATGTGCTGAGAGGTCATTAATCATGTCGGAGCTGCTACATAAGGGTCATGGGTTAGTCTGAATCTGTACTTTTTATGCTGGGTAAATATTTTTCTTGGTTTGTATTAGAGATGGACCGATCCGATATTAGTATCGGTATCGTCCGATACTGACGTAAATTACTGGATCGGATATCGGAGAGAAATAAAAAATGTAATCTGATCCATAAATATCAAAAGTTCGTCTCTGAATGTTTGTAAAGCATTCCCATGTTAAGCTTAACAACCGATATATGGAGCGACTGCCTCTTCTCTCTCCTCTCTCTCTGCTGCTACTTCAATCATGAAACTGCTTAACGATCAGCTGATCGGCTTTTCTGTGCGAGTCCGTCTCTCTTGCTTTGTTTTTGGCCCACTTTGCACCAGAAAGAGGAAACCAGCGGCTGAACAACAGCAGCACGTTTAACCTTGATAAGCTGTTGTTAGAATTTATTTAATATTACTTTCTACACCAGGATCTTTTTCTACGTAGCTGACGGCTGGTAACTGTGCAGGGGCGGATCTAGCAAAGTTTAGCCAGGGGGGCCGATAGGGCATGTAACAGGGAAAAGGGGGCACAAAGACATACTTTTCTTTCTTATTCTCATTTAAAATGTCGAGCTTTTAATAAATAATTATCTGAATCTTACACCCAAAGTTTTAATCTGATGTAAAATGTATAGAAGTCCATTACTGTATATAGTAACTGTTAAGTCTAATATACCCTAGTAAGCTATAGTACTTTTTCCTTTGGGAAGGTACCATCTGTGCAGTCTGCAATTCTGTTGAAGAAAGATGTTGAATCTATTTAATATTTCTTGAAAAATAATTATTTCTGTGCATTTTTTTTCACACTGCATCAAATTAAATCCATCCATCCATTCCGCTTATCCTTTTCAGGGTCGCGGGGGGCGCTGGAGCCTATCCCAGCTGTCATAGGGCGAGAGGCAGGGTACACCCTGGACAGGTCGCCAGTCTGTCGCAGGGCCAACACACAGGGACAGACAACCATTCCACTCACATTCACACCTAGTGGACAATTTGGATTATCCAATTAACCTATCCCCACAAGCTGCATGTCTTTGGATGGTGGGAGGAAGCCGGAGTACCCGGGAGGGAACCCACGCAAACACGGGGAGAACATGCAAACTCCACACAGAAAGACCCCGGCCTGATGGTGGAATTGAACTCAGGACCTTCTTGCTGTGCGGCAACAGTGCTAACCACCGTGCCACCGTGCTGCCCAATTAAAGTTGATTATGTCAATTAAGCATCATGAGTTCCCTATTTTTTTTTTTTTGCTGGGAGTTTGAACCCTATTAGTTAGGTTGCTTAATATTTCTGCTAAGTACTCTTTAAAATACCAGAATAGGGAGGATGGCGAGGTTTAAGTTTATTAGATTGATCAGTTTTGCTGAACTATGAAATATTTTGGGTGCAGTGTATTTTTTACATACAGGTATAACAGAATAGCTTTAGTGTTGTTGTTTATTTAAACTTGAGTATGAACTTATACAAAATGCAGCAAGATATTAAAAAACAGTTTTATTGATTAAAAAACACACTATATCGGATTCATATCGGTATCGGCAGATATCCAAATTTATGATATCGGTATCGGACATAAAAAAGTGGTATCGTGCCATCTCTAGTTTGTATCACTGTCAGATTTGGATGAGATAAATTCATCTACAGCTAGTTACATTGCTCTTTGATTTGTTCGGTTTAAGGTGAATTTTTTTTTCATGCCTTAGGTTCAAGGTTCAAGGTTCAAGGTTCTTTATTTGTCACATGCATAGTTATACAAGTATAACACACAGTGAAATGTAGCCTGACACGCTCCTCGACATGTGCAAAAAATTGGGGGGTGTAGAGGAAGAACATTTATATATATATATATGTATATACACTGGGTGAATGTGCAGTAGTAGCAGCAAGCAGGTGAATTCTGTACATTAATATGAATAGACATCTGACTATTTTACAGGATAGACAATATAAACATATTTAAAATTAAAGGAATTGAAATGTACATTGTGCCTTGGTTTAGTGTCTGGAAGAGAGTCCTGTCTCAGTCAATTATAGATGATGTGAGAGGGCGGGTGTGTGTGTTTAGGGCACGGATGGCTTGGGGATAGAAGCTCCTCTTGAGTCCTCTTGTAGAACTGCAAGGTTGGTAATTTGGTTCAATCGGTCCATCTATTTGACACCTAGATAGGATTTTGGCAGTTTTGTTATTTGCAATATTTCAGCAAATTCCTACTCAAGAAAAATCCCTCCATCCTTCTATTCATCCATCCACCCCATTCTAAATTGGGTAGCTGGAGCCAGTCATACTTAGATCTACAGGTCAATTTAAAACGAACCATCAAACATGTATGTCTTTGGAATCTGGGAGGACTCCAGCCAACAAGCAGGTTTGAGAGCAAACCAATGTCTCTATGCAGCAACTGTGCAAAACACTAAAAAAAACAAAAACATTATAAACAAAAAAACATTGAGTATAATTTATGTTCTTACTCATTTGACTTATTTGTTTTTTCTTACTTATTTTATGTATGTCAGGATGGGATCTTACAGATTTTGGAAACTTTTCATAAATAGCATAAATTCATTTTGCACACATGATTTTTATCAATTTAAGGCACAGAGTGCAAATTAAATTTGTCCACCTCATTCATAAAGGGATTTCTGAGCAACCATACTTTACTTTGTAAGACAAATTTGTGTTTTAGTGCCACTCCTAAACACATGATACAAATGCAAGGGAATTGAGTGATTTGATTTGAGTTTTTTCATCCATCCATTGTGCTTTCTAATATTTTATTGAAGAACGAAAAGTTACTGTGGCTCTGAAGACTGTTGCTCAATTGTGTTCAAATTGACAACCACTGATCAATGTATGACACAATAAATTCAATACATAGAGTCAAAAGAGCAAAGTAGAACAAAAAGGAGATGCACTACTCAGAAAATCTAGCAACACACACTGAAAACCTCTTTTAAACACTGCAATGCTGCATGTTGCCTGTTGGAAGCCGACCACAGAACATGCAGATCAAACCTGCAGAGATCCTGCAGATTTCTTATTATATATTATAGTTATTATAGAGAATTCGTTTTTCCCTGTGATCAGTCTTTACATGCAGCCCAGAAACATGTCATTATCCATTGCATGCATGCAGTCACTGTGGTGGACATCCCTCATAACCAGCCAGAGTGAAAAACGTTTTCTCATACCTCAAGCACACCTGGTGCCCAGATGTGCTGTTACTCTGACAGATGCCCTTTATGACACCTTAAACACCTATTTATTATTCAAGAGTGTGTTTTTCTTAAGTCCACACAGTCTTAATCAGTTACCACGTTACCACATGTATGCCAATAAAAATCATTATTCAGTAATTTTATTGCTATATTTTTAGTCTTCATTACCACATCTTCATATCTGTTGTGCTCTCAAGCAGCTGTTGGGCATTTGGCAGACACTCTGAGTCACTCCAAGCACACTTTGACTTTTTTGCAGAGTCAGAGTGTACACTGTGTTGCCCAAGCATGTCGGAAGCAGTATAAATACATACTGAATCTCACACACTGAAGACAGACCATTTTTAAATATTGAGATATGAAAACCATGTGTGAGATATAAGCACACAAATGTGAGCAGCATGTAAAACACGATAAGGTAGTAATAATAGTTTAATAATAATGATCCAGCAAAGAACGGACTAATCACACATTAAGTATGTCCCCTCTCTGTGATATAAAGATCCAAGAATAGAAAAAAACCTTTAATACAAGCATAAACAGCCATGTGAGAAAGAACTGTTTTCTCTATGACTTTTTTCGGTCTCTCACATCATTGAGGAGGAATTTTGGCCCACTTGTCTTTACAGCTTTGTTACAGTTCATTGAGGTTTGCAGGCATTTGTTTATGCACACATCTCTTAAAGTCCCACCACAGCATTTCAATCAGGCTGAGGTCTGGAGTTTGGGACATTATAACACCTTAATTTGTTTCTTTACAGCCATTCTGTTGTAGATTTGATGCCGTGTACTTGGGATCATTTTCCTTTTGTAATGGCAAGAGTTTATACAGTTTGTTAGACAGACGGCCTCGCATTTGACTCTAGAATACTTTGGTATACAGAGGAATTCATGGTCAACTCAACTGCAAGGGTCCCCAGGACCTGTGGCCCAAATCACCACCCCTCCCCCACCTTGTTTGACTGTAAAGTGTTTGTGCTGATATGCTGTATTTGGGTTTCGGCAAACATGGTGGCGTGCATCTCCACTTTGTAGTCTTGTGTTCTGTTCAGACGCACCTTTGCAAGCCTAACCTGTGCTGCCATGTTCATTTTCTATGGAGAAGAGGCCTTTTTTGTTACCTGATGACTATATTTGAAATAGGGATACATTCAACAAAACAATGAAACACAGCCGACAACAGGTCATGTCTGTCCATGATCATTCAAATATCGAAAGCAGTGGTTTGGTGTCCCCGGGGAGACCCATCACCATATATAAATTATACTAACAGCTTTCAGAGTGAAGAAAAACAGTGAGACACATTCTCATTCATGCACGCTTAGGCACACATACTGGTACATACTTTCAAACACACTGTGTGTGTTTGAAAGTGTGTACAAAGGCACTCTTCTGATGCCACCCAGACAGGCAGACTGCAGATGTGAACTTTGACACACTAGTCTGGGAGTATAACTACCTCCTTTCTGGGCATTTGGCCAATACAATAAGGGAAAATACCTCTGAGGGTACCCCCTCTGTGCTCTATAGCATGATCTACATTTGGGCCACGACACTTTACACCTTACGCCAGCACAAAGAAGCCATTCTTTCTATTAGGTTTTTCATAATCAGTATTAATCCCCTGCTTCTGAGGCGAGCACAGATTAATTGAAATTCGTTCCTTGTGTGGTCTTAAGTTACCAGCCAGCTGAACAAGAAAGGGAGGATGTGCGTCCAATTAACACCAGTGCAAAAATATGTCCATCTTTCTTACAAAGAGTTAGAATATTTAATTCCATGCAATAAAAATGACATCAGTCTGACATCATCATAGCTTTACATAGCACCAAATGATTGCTGAGATCCAGCGTTGGTTTGGTTTATATGTTGCTGTTGTCTCTCAGGTGGCTGTCTATCCATTGGACTGGGAGCTTCAGCAGACCAGCAAAAAAAATAACACGTTTGCACTGCGTTGTGTAAGACCGAGACTTATCAAGGCACGAGTGGCCATGTCTAATAAGTTATTAGTGTTGATGAAAATTTCAGAGGTCACTCTTTATCTATCACCCTTCAAGATAGCTATGCATCTTCGATTCAGGAAGTCTGGTGTCATTGCCTCATGTCCTGCTCCATGGTGCACTTTTATCTTCGTTAGTCAAAGTTAGTTTGTTTGCAGCTTCTAATTCAGAAGTCACTTCACATGGTCTAGTCAGATGGATGTCAGATGTACGAGGATTGCTGCAATGCGTAAAAATGGTCTCCTGACAATATCCTCCACCTACCCTGAGGAGTTCTTCAATACAATTGGAGCTGTTATCAAATGCCTGCATCGATCCACCATGCAAGCACTTGATTCACTATCATCATTGTGCAATCAAATCTAACTTTATTATGTCACAGTCGTGCTGCTTTTATTTGTAATGTTCGCACTTCCGTCTCCTTGGACCAGCACTACACTTTGGGAAAATAACTGATTCAGAAGAACTAATCTCCATGTTCAGCTTGACTATCAAGGGTGTATTTTTGATTATACTGAACAGTTTATGTAAGTGTGTGGGGGGAAGGGCCAGAAGCACAGAAAGTGATCCTCATAAGACTGAATCCTCCCCTGAGCCAAAAAAGATAAACAAACAATTTTTTTTTAAAAATCACACCATATCTGGCCTTTGTAGAGAGATTGGACCATAAAATAAAGACAATTCATCTAAAGGGTTGGAGTGTTCTCCACATTATCCCAAACATCATCTAAGTGCTTAAAGTCTGAATATCTTGCATGATGTCAGCAGGGGTTAAGTAACCCACCAGCAGGCTCACTGGACATGTGATGTTGCAGTGGCAAGGAAAAAAAATTCTCCTAATCACAGTTTTAATCAGCAAAAAACCCCACACTGTTTGCTCATGACAGAGTCCGATCATCTGAGGGTAACAGGCTTTTAACACTGCAATAACTCTAGTGAATACTTCTGCATGTATAACATTCATGTCTGTGTCACTCTGTGTTTCATTGCATGAAAACAAATGTAATATATCATTTCTGAAAGAAGCCTTTGTAGGCAGCAGAGTTAATTTTCTGGTACCAACCCATAATTCTTCCTCCCTTAGGCAGCACATATTTATATATTAAGGTTTGTAATGCTTGGCTGGCATATTATGAGCATAATGTATGATTTAAAAAGATTAAGTCCTGGGTTTGAGGGGAGTATGCAGCTTAAAGAGGGCTTTCTTTTTTATGATCAATAAGTTACCAACCACACACACACACACACACACACTACACAAAGCTGAGAGCACAACACCCACAAAGACTGGCACTGTAACTGCAGCAAAAGGGTTCTACAAAGTATTGACTCAGGGGCTGAATAATTATCACACATTTGGTTATTTATTTGTAAAAAATGTTTGGAATCATGATGATTTTCGTTCCACTTCTCACGTGTACACCACTTTGTGTTGGTCTTTCACTGTGGAATGTCCAATAAACATTGATTCATGTTTGTGGCTGTAATGTGACAAAATGTGGGAAAGTTCAAGGGGGCCGAATACTTTTGCAAGCCACTGTATTATTTGTAGACACAACGCAGGTTAACAGTTAAGTACCTTTTTATGCTTGAATGATTCATACATCAGTGTTAAGTGGCTTAAACAAAACTCGTGTTTCTTTGAAAATGGTCAGGTACAAGGACAGGACTGGAAATGAGTGAAAAAGCAGCCAGGGCCGAACCTTTGAAAGACCTTCAGAAACCCTGGAGAACTATTGCTAAAGAGCAGTTTAATGAGGGGTGTGTGGCACAAGGGTTTTTCACAGTACTATATAATATAGCACTTAGAAATGCTTTCTTCCTGTAGCTCCCTTGGTGTGAAATAACACACTTTGTGCATTTTTCCTGCACTGCAGTGCCAAAAACATGCATGCAAAACATGTTTGCAGGCTTGCCCTGTAAACATTCAACATGTTTGAATGTGCCATAGCGAATATGAAAAACGAAGAAAGCTGCATGAGCTGAGATATTGCACCCTCATCCAACCTTTGGGTGTGTTTCTGCCTGAAAATGCCGGTCATTCCTCTGCGTTTCTGTGAAAGTGGGTGATCTAAGATGGGAGCAAATGTCAAAGCAGATTCTGAGTACAGCCCCAGGGTTGTTACTTCACAGTCCGCACACATGGTGCTTTGGACAGCTTCCAGTATGAAATCAGGTCAGGATTTTCTGCTAGAAAACCCACCAAGTCAGCAAAAGAACTGGCCATAGCTGTATAAACAAAGCTTGGGCAGGACACAGACTAGCTCTACCTATTTTCTCCCTCAGTTTTATTACAGAAATTTGTCTAGTGTTTCTAAAGGTTTTTAGTTATTGGATCAACTGTCATATTTATTTAAGGCGAACCTAACCTTCAGCACTGTTATCACTGTTAAATAGACCTTATCCCCTTTCAGATAATTTGGATTTACCATAGCATTGGCCGTGGGTGGGCGATGGTGGTGGGGGACTATCGGAGACCAAAGTGCTTCTCGGGACTAGAACCTCAACAGTAACACAAGTATCTTGGGATTCCACGTGTGCCGCCGCTGGGATGGTCTGAGTTCAGCCTTCTGATTGGACACACCTTTTTCTTGGTACACGCCTTCCCCATTTTCATCCATGTGGGGCGGGACCTGAGCTGCCTTTGCACCCATGATTGGCCCAGACTAAGCAAATTTACAGCTTTTGCTCGCCTGGTTCGAGGAGCAGGTCATAAAGACAGTTATAAATAGGACGCTCAACCGGTAAAACAAAATGAGCGTCGACATCCGAGAGGCCCGCGTTCCGTCACCGCTCCATGATCTTAGTGAGAAGGATGTTGCAGCAAGCGCTCAGAGTATCCGGCCGGAGCTCATTCCCGCTGGTCAAATTGATGGAGAGGTGGACTGAGGGTGCAGCAGCCGGTTCGGAGGGCACCAAGATGCAGGGAGTGAAGACGCTGAACGAGATGCCCGGGCCGTCGGTCACCAGCTTCGCCTGGGACTTGTTTGCCAAACGCGGTCTGTCACGCCTGCATGAGTTACAGGTAAGAAGATAAACACGAAAAAAACAAAAAACCTGTATGAGATATTTACAATTATTGCACTTTTACTAAAAATATCCAAAGTGCACGTGTCGTCATTGTAGACTAAAAACGTGAGTGTATTATTCTGTGCAGGTGGTTCTTTTTACATAAAACAATGCAAGAACTTTGACTCCCCTCTCAATGTGACATTTATAAAATATCCTCTTAAATTATTTTTCGTCCCCTCAGCGAAGTTTCGCTGTCTCACAAAAGCACATCCAGTCTATACCTCCTGCTTCAAGCTGTCTCTCACTTCAGTTTAAAATCTCTGTATCTACTGAGAGCTTTGCACTTCACTCTAAGCTGAATGAACTGTCCTTTGTCAACGTGACAGATCGTGCCTATGTGAAGTGAATGCATCCTTAAAACAAATAACTAATAACTAGTGCATTAAAACGCCTGCAAGGCAAATACATCTCTGCAGTGAGCTCTAAACTGGAGGGAGGAGGGTGCCTCCAAAGGTGATGATTGAAGTGCCTTTACAACCTTTGTCTCATCTCTTAGCTGGAGGGAGTCCAGCGGTATGGACCTATGTGGAAGGCAAGCTTTGGTCCCATCCTGACAGTTCATGTGGCTGATCCATCGCTCATTGAGCAGATCCTGAGGCAGGAAGGCGAGCACCCAATGCGCTCCGATCTTTCCTCCTGGAAGGACTACAGGAAGCTGAGAGGTCATCACTATGGACTTTTGACAGCGTAAGCTTGCAGGAAAATCTTTCTGCTTTACTTCCTCCTCTTTTCCATTTTGTTTCTCATCAGATGATAAAGCTGAAGTAAATGTAATATTTGGCCATGCTCATTCAGTTCAAAGACTTTATACCACTCTTCTTTCAGCTTTCCTTCACTTACAGATAGAAAGAGCCACAACTTTAGCGTATGCAATCAGTATACAATGCAATACAGCAGTTAACTGAATTGTGTGCACAGCTGGAGCCACTGTATCAGTTTTTACATTAATGTGTGTGCGCGCGCGTGTGTCTAGTGAGGGGGAGGAGTGGCAGACAGTGAGGAGTCTCCTGGGGAAACACATGCTGCGGCCGAAGGCAGTGGAAGCTTATGATAAAACCCTGAACAGTGTCGTCAGTGATCTCATTGCCAAACTTCGCCTCAGCAGACATCCTCAGGGCCTCGTCACCGACATCGCCAGCGAGTTCTATCGCTTCGGCCTCGAGGGTAAGGTTTCATGCCGTCTTAAGCATCTTCACAGGATGTACCGTGCCACGTAAACGCTGTAATCAAATCCATCTGTATGCACAAATATTATGTCACATTGTTAACATTTTAAACACACATTCCTGTGCAGGCATGCCTTAATAACTCATGCTCATGTGCAGTTTACCATTCTGTCATCATTGTTATTGTACAGCTGGAGGGGAAAAAAGCATGTAACCATGTTTTGATGAGAAATGATGCATTGTTGATCTTACGCAATGATATAAATAGCTACACTGAAGCTCTTTTATAGTCACTTTTGCAGGAGTTAAATATAAATGCTGGATACTTGGAGCTGATGAAAGCTGCCAATATTTAAGTTTTCATTTTGCATGCAGACAGTATTATTTATTTAACTGTAACACCTTTAGTTAATAGGCATTTCTGATAAAGAGGCTAAAAACCTGGCAAATAAATGTCATGCATGGTCACCTCGGAAGCTTTCAGTAAAAAAAAAAAAAAAAAAGCCGCTAGTCATCGTTTCTTGCCTTCGTCATGAGCTTGGTTTTATTTGCTTTGGCAGGCATTTCTTCGGTCTTGTTCGAATCCAGAATTGGTTGCCTGGATCAGGTTGTTCCCGAAGACACGGAGCGTTTCATCCAATCTATCAACACCATGTTTGTGATGACGCTTCTTACCATGGCCATGCCCAGCTGGTTGCACCAGTTGTTCCCCAAACCCTGGAATATCTTTTGCCAGTGCTGGGACTACATGTTTGAGTTTGGTAAGCTATTTCTCACAGCACAACATTTTAAGCTTGGACAGAAAAATGTTTAGAGATGATTGTAGTGGTACTTTAAAATTAAAAGTGATAACAGAAACTACAAGCAGGCTGCAGTCTCCAAAAAAGCACTTGGTAAAATATTATATAAAATGCACAAGTAAAAACTAAATATAAGTCTCATACCACAGATGAGACTACAGGATATTATAAAGATGCTTCTGGCTGTACTCAAGCTGGAGATACGTTACACAAGCTGGCACTGCAATGTGGAACCAAGACAAACATGATGTTTCCACACTTGATGTTATTATTTTCCTTCTGCTCTCCTCTCTTGTCATTGGCTGCCGCCGGTTTCCACTTAGCCCTGGGTTGGCATCCCACGCTCTCTCACACAGTACATTAAGACTCACAGAAGATCTGAGACAGCAGACATGTTTTGACGTAATCGCACTGGTTCGAGCTAGATCGGCAAGAAGAAGATTAAAGTCTTTAACCTTCACGCACTTCAAGATCATCTGCGCTGAAACACGTGTAAATGTTAGTCATGAAATTGATACGTGGTTCTAGGGATTTTTTTTTTTTTTTTTTAAGAAGGGGAATTTGACCTCACTTTATTGAACCTGACACTGGAAAGTTAAAGACTTAACGCTCTGTGTCATCATCACCATCGAGGGATAAATGTGTCATGGCTTATCTCCATGTATCTGCAGCAAAAGGTCACATTGACCAGCGTCTGACTGCCGAAGCAGATAAGGTTGCCCGAGGAGAGAAAATAGAGGGCCGTTATCTCACCTACTTCCTGTCGCAGATGGGGCTGCCCATGAAGACAGTCTACAGCAACGTCACGGAGCTGCTCCTTGCAGGAGTTGACACAGTGAGAGTGGCTCCTTTGCCGTCTTCCTTTATCAGTTCTTGATTTTAGGCCAGCAAATGGTTAAAACCATCCGTCGCTCTGTTGTTTCAGATCTCCAGCACCATGTCCTGGTCTTTGTACGAGCTGTCCCGTCATCCAGATGTACAGGCCACTCTCCGGGCGGAGGTGTTGACTGTACTTGAAGGTCGAAAGATACCAGAGGCTGCCGATGTAGCTCAAATGCCTTTCCTGAAGGCCATAGTCAAAGAAGTGCTCAGGTATAACTCAAAAGGTTTCAGATATTTGAAGATGTTTTGAGATTTGAAATCAAATTTAGCTTACACTATTGTGTTTTGTTTTGTTTTCCTTATTTTTTTAGGTTATACCCTGTTATTCCTGCTAATGCAAGGGTCATTCCAGAAAGAGACATCCAGGTTGGAGGCTACCTCATCCCAAAAAATGTGAGTTCACCATCTGACTCTAGCCAGTATCAAGTTGTAATGCTTCAGTTTTTCCATTATAGTCAAAAACCTATCTGACCAAAATAAAATTCCCTTTCAGACTTTGATTACCCTGTGCCACTTTGCAACATCGCGGGATCCAGGAGTGTTTGCAAACCCAAATCATTTCAATCCCTATCGATGGCTGAACAAAGACCAGACTTATCACCCATATGCCTCTGTGCCCTTCGGTGTGGGAAAACGCAGCTGCATAGGTCGCCGTATTGCTGAGCTGGAGCTCTACCTTGCTCTTGCCAGGGTGAGTTACAGCAATTTTTGTCTTTTTCCTGTTTTTTTCTGTGTGTTTTTTTTTTTCTTTTTTCATTTGCAATTAAACTCCGACTAAAAACAAACAAACAAAAAAACCCTAAAAGCATTCTTAAAGAATATACAACCCCATTTACCCCCAAAATATTAGGAAACTGTAATAAAGACAACATGTCAAATATAGTATTGTAGTATTTCCAGTCCTTTCTGAAAACTTGTTACTTGCATCTGAATTTAAACTGAACATATTATATCACATATTTTAAAATTTTCACATTTGATATTGTGTCTTTGTACTATTTTAATTAATTATGGGGTAGAAAAGCCTTTCAAGTCTTTACTTTATTTTGTTTTTTACTTACATGTTACACTGCATCCCAACTTTTTTGGGGAAATTAGGTTGTACAGTGTATGTCAGCTTTTGGGAATGTATTTAACTAAGAAAAACACATTCTGTTACTTGGTGTTTGAACACAGTTTGTGTTGCAAGCAATTTACACAGCGTAGGATTTTGATAAATGTGTTAGAGGTTGTTCCCGCAAATCTTCTTACTCTATTATTTCTCTGAGTCATGTAAGGAATTGTAGATTTCAGGGTCACTACGCAGCACTTGATTGCTTTTCATTTCAGGCACCCTGCGCTTAATCTGCTCTGTTTCTGATTTCATTAGATCATTTCAGAGTTCGAGGTGAAGCCGAACACAGAGGGAGCTTCTGTGAAGCCCATGACACGGACACTTCTAGTTCCTGAAAATGTCATCAGCCTGCAGTTTATTGAACGGTGACCTAATCTCCTGGAACTGATCAGTTACGTGCCTGTGAGCGGCAACAAGCAGGACAGAACAAGCAGGCGCCGTTATCGCGGTGTTATATTTCAGAGCGGGCCTTCAGCCTTCATCCCAACTAACCAAAGCCCTTCTCACCTGCAGCCTGCAGGCAGACATGTGGAGAAGGACAGATGGATGAAGGGTAAGGGCTGATGAATTATTACAGAGGCATTATCAACTGGGAGAAGGGTAACGTCCAGTTTTATCAAAAGGTGCTCATTTGTGCAAAGGCCAGAGCCAAAGAAGGGATCTTCTGTCTGTCGCCTGTTCCGTCTGCTGTGCGGTACAATTCATGCAAACTTTGGGCAAAATCTGGGCCGGTGTGGAAAACGGATTGAGAAAGGAGGAGTGGGGAGAGAGTTGAAAGATAGACAGTAAGGAAATGAAATCTGACATTTGCCCTCGCTACTCGTCCTTCGATCTTTTTAGTCATTGCCACATTTCTTGAAATTAGTTTCCCTGAATTTGGTAACCGTCTCTTAAATCTGATTATGAACTGTGATCGTGCACGCTCGTAGATACGTGGTATCTGCAGTTTCCTGCGTGTCCTGATTGTGCAAATATTTCAAGAGTTTCTATGTACGTCCAGAACATCATGAGCCGCAGAGAGTCTTGCACACGGAAGAAAGAAAAATCTACAGAGGTGTCCGTAAACATGATTGTCAGTATGTTGATTGAACTGTGTTTTTAAAGGTGCTTTTATGGTGCAAAAACCTCTAGTGATGGGTTCCTTAAAAAAAGGCAGCTGCTAAGATTATGCTTGTGTATGAATATATAATGCCACAAAAATCCAAAAATAGGCCACTCTGTACTGTTTTAAAATTCTTCAATACTGTCTTTAGTTCACTGGCAAAGCTTATCTATTTTTTTATTTTATTTTTTTTATACATCTAAACTTGAAAGATATTACATCATTTTGTAAGTAATAAGCTTCACGATCTGAACTTTGTATTTATTCTAATTTATCGCATTTGGAAACTGTCACTGTAAATGTCAATAAACGGTTTCACGATGAATCTCTGCCTACTGTTTGCACCATGTGTTTCTTTATGTTTTCCTTTGTGTCTCGTTAAAGAAAATATCTCCCTCCATCATCATCATCCACAGCACCATCAGACTAGGGCTCAGGTCAACCAAGCATGTTTTACATGGACCACACGTTTTCTACAAATGTTTGCATAAAATAATGCTGGGTATCAAAGTTCCTGTGTGACATGACAGTGTAAACTGCTGTGCAGCTGCTGTGACTCAATAGCTTGGACCACATTGCTGCCAAGCACAACCTCAACCACTGTCATGTGTTTTATAGGTATGTGCATCAGTTATTACAGTTGTGGTCACAGGTTTACTCATCATGGGCATGAGCTGTTCTTTTTCCATAATTCCACCATAATCAAAAATGAATGGGGCTGTACATGTATATTTGAGCGTGCATGTATATTTTTGACCTTGTGGGTATTAGAGAGAATCCAAAATAAATCCAAACTTGTACACAGTGTTCTTGTTTTTAAACAACATGTACGATGATTCCACCCAGGAAAAAGAACAATTCAAAGAAATCATTGGCCCCAAATAACCATGACATTCAAGTGTGTTCTTGACCTCAAATCTATATTTTGCTATAGATAAATGGATATGGAAGAATCTGTGTGAATACTGTGATACAGTATCTGTTCTGCCAGGCCATGCAGATGAAATAAATGCTGCAACTTATACCCTGTAGTGGGTACATTTGCAAAAGTGCCAGAAATACCATAAAACTCTTCTGGAAACGTTTTAAAGTGTCTGCTGGGAAAAGGACCAATGAGGCGTGATGTATTACAATATTAACACTGCTGGGCTGGTCACTACATTTACCTGGTGGACAAGATGTTTTTTCATGAAGCTGCATAATTACATTCAAATGTGGATTTTATTCACTTTTACACATATGGGGATTCACTTTGCCGGTTACATCTATAATAGAGAAGAAGTTTAAAAAAAAGTTACGTTTCAAATACTTACGACGTGCATTGTTCTGACAGATGAATATTCAGAGGAAGGCACTGTAATACAATATGTTAAAGATAACGGAGGCCACTGTTACTTTAGCCCGGATGGCGGCGGTGTTGCGAACAGCGGGTGAGCTAGACAGGAAGAAAACAACTGTCTAGCCAAACTGCTATTGCTACCGAGGCAAGCGTCAAGTAAGCGAGTTAGCCATGTAGCCGAAGCAACGAGGGATTTACCAAGAGAAATACTGGACTATAATAACTTAATCTTTTCCTTTAAAGACACAACGAAGGGGGACAGTGTGGGAAGGTGAGTGGCAAAACAGCGTAACTTGTTACTTTAACTCGTTAATAATCAAAGCTAGCAGTTAGCTTAGCTAATGTTAGCTAGCCAACACAAACCAACGGTCATTTAAATCAAATTACGCTTGTTAGCTAAACAGACCTTAGTGTGTTGCTTTCTGAGAGAGAGGTTTGTTATATATATCAAATTGTTATTTAATATAGCGTTCTGAAGGCAGCAATAGATGGCATTTGTTTACATGTCAACAAAGGCCCCTCAAAGCTAGCTAACTTGTTAGTCGTTAATTCCCCTGACTCCTATAAGCAACAACAAAAACAGCAATAATAATATTAGTCAGTTTTATACACAATTGTGAATTTAAACTATTAATAAAACATTTATCCTGTAATCTGTGTGCCCGGAATAACTTTCGGTTTACGTCTGGAGTTATACTTTTATTGTTATTCCAGTGTTAATAAAATGCTTAATATCATGGCGTTTGAATTTTGTGAAAACCTACCAGAGGAACCCGCAGTTCATCGCAAATGTAAAGAAACCTTTACAGACAACAGCATATTTAAAGTTTAGCGACTCTGTGAAACAAAGTGTTGCTGAGAAACGTTTTAACTCTTTCTTGCTTTGTTTCCTGACGCATTTGAACAGATGCAGGCTGGTGACCCTGTGGTTGGCACCTCGATGGGAGTAGGTGGTGCTCAGAGTCGGTCAGAGGATGAAGAGTCACTTGGAGTGAAAGACCTGAAAAGGACAGCAACACAAGCATTTGGCAGTGGTGTTCCCAAACGCAGAAGTTCATCCAGGTTTGATATCTACTAATGTATATTTCATTATTTCAGTCAGGGTGGTATTCCAGCATAATTAGCAGGAAGAAATGAACCTTCGTTTTCTATGCTGATGGTGTTTCAGTACTGTGCTTTGTTTTGTTTTTCCCCTGGTTAATCTTTAAAATTTTAAAGAACTACTTTATTATCACAATTTCTTTAGGTCAATAAAGCGAAAAAAGTTTGACGATGAACTAGTGGAAAGCAGTCTTGTGAAGTCATCCAGTAGAGTCAAAGGTCCACCCGTAATGGAGCCTGTGCGCTGTTCGGGGAGTGAGCCTTCCTCAAGTGAGAAAAAAAAGGTAAATAATACCAACAAATCCACAGATTATTGAGTGAATTCACATTAAAGATGATAAATATGCACATTTTTTACGATTCTCTCTCTTTTCTTATCCCCCCCCCCCTTAATAATGCTTTTTCAGGTAACAAAATCAGGAGCAACTCTTACACCATCTCTGACAATGGTACTAAACCCTGCACCTTTAACCAAAAGAGTTAAGAAAAGCAAGCAGCCTTTACATATTACTAAAGACTTGGGCCGATGGAAACCCACAGATGATCTGCTGCTTATAAATGCAGTGTTGCAGGTGAGCTACCAAAAAGAAGATTATTGTCAAAAAGGTTGTCCTGAATTAGCTCAAAGGAGCTGCTTTGTTTAATGGCTTTGATTGTCAGTGTATGATCTAATGTGTATTGATTCATGGTATCTTGTGTGGTATTCTGTGTTTGTCTGTAGACCACTGACTTAACTTCTGTTCATCTGGGGGTCAAGTTCAGCTGTCGTTTCACTTTGCGTGAAATTAAAGAGCGGTGGTACGCTTTGCTCTACGATCCCGTCATCTCAAAGTAAGACGCCTAGCATCTGTTGTTGACTCTGACTGAGTTTTTGCAGTCTCCCAGTCCTGTATATCTCCATATGCTTTATTACACTTGTGTGTTTGAGTCATCTTTTAAGCACATTCTTGGTTTTGTGTGTCTTATTTAGGCTGGCATGGCAGGCCATGCGGCAGCTTCATCCAGAAGCAATTGCAGCAATCCAAAGCAAAGCTCTCTTCAGTCAGGCTGAGGAGGCACTGCTGGCCAAGATTGGTTCAGTAAGTTATATTGAGTGGGCTATCATGTATATTCTATTATAAGTGCTCCACAGGGAAAATGCATTCCCAGTTAAGGTTACTTTTTAATGGCTCATAATTGTGAGATTTCACCTGGATTGGAATGAAACACATTATTACTGTACATATTGGACTGTTGTATTCACACACAGTGTTGTGCTATGTTTCTCTCTAAACAGACCAGTCAGCCTAAACTGGACGTGTTTCAGGAGCTTTTAAGTAAGCACCCTAATGTCTTTCACCCGTCTCGCAGTCCCAAGAGCCTACTGGTACACTGGCAGCTGCTCAAGCAGTACTACCTACTGGACGACCAGAGTGGTGAGTTCAGTTTCCCGGAGGATCCATTCAAATTCCTGTTGACAGTTTGAGTATTGAGCAGCTGGAAAACCATACAAGTATAACTCATGTCAACATCGGATGCATTGATCATCTTTGTGGCTTTGTGAGATTTGCAATGTAAACATTTTAATAGAGGAGAGGAGGTTGTTTGGACATAAGATAGCAAGCAGTTACTCCAACAGTGTTTTGAAAGATGAATGTTATAATTTCCTCCCAATAAAACTACTGAGAATTAACTTGACATACCTGGTTGTTCTCTAAAATATGTACGAAAGAAAAAAAAAAACTGTTAAAAACATCTTACCTGTGACTATGTTTTGCAGTACAGCCCCTCCCGAAAGGTGACCAAGTTCTCAACTTCTCTGACGCCGAGCAGATGGTTGATGATGTAAAATTAAAGTAAGTCAGACATTCACTTCAGCGTTCAGCAAATTTTTACTGCTTGTAACATTTCCGGTCACGCTAAAGGACATTACATGCTATATTTTCCAAATTTTTAAAAAGCATTGCATTTCCATGACTTCAGGGCACCTATAAGTTGTTCTGTTGCTTTTCACACAGGGACAGCAGAGATGAAGTGTTGGAACATGGTAAGTAATTTGCTTACGACGTAGATTCAGTTAATCTTGCACATCACACATCATCTTTATTCACATTAAAAGAAGAAGAGACAGGAGAGGTCACAGTGGATTACTGTGATTTAGGAAATAGTGGATTTTCTAATGTTCTTCTGGGTTCAAAGTGGTCCATATGTCAGTTTGTCCATGAGATGATACTGAACAGTATACTGACCCTGATGCACCCATTGAAGTGTGAGTGTGTCTATGATAGTTGGAAAGGACTGAAAAGCATGAGACAGCACTGTAAATGGGTGTATTTGGGTTGTAATGAAAAGTGCATTGAGTGTTCACTTCAGAAAGAAATGTACTATAAAAGCACCGGTCCATTTACAATTTACCAACCCATTTAATCTGTGAATGTCAAAAGAAGCTCAGATCACTTATTATCAATGTGAGCTGAAGTCAAATTCCAGATCAGATGCGTTTTGTTCCAGTAGTTCTTTATTGCAGATAATTTGTTTTTCCTTGTTAATTACCTGGAATTAAAATGTCTTAATGTATCCATCTGTAGATGACATGGACGTAAACCTCTGGTTATATTAATATTTACATGAACGTCCTTTCTCCTGAAACCTGTTAAACCTAAGCAGGTTTAGCAAACACTGATGTCTGATTTGGCAACCAAAGGTTGTGAACAACAATGTCATTGTTAAAGAGCTAGACTAAATATTTATTCAGCTGTAAATTAAGAACAGAGATGGCAATATAGATCAAACTGATAAGACAGATAGGTAATGTGCAGAGGAAAAAAACAGCATCATGTAATTAATTAATCTAAACACACTGCAGAGTTTGAATGGTGTAACTTAAATGCTCTTAAAACTAGATCAATAAAGACTCTGGTTCAAAGCTGCGTCATTACTATGAGTAGGCATTGGATAAGAAACTGATGTCTAAAAGGAATTCTGCTGTTGACATCTGTTTGTTTTAATGTCCTCTGTATGGATGGGGAAGTTCACACTGCTGCGTCAGGAGTTGAGTTTAAGTTCACAGTGACTCACTGGAAACTGACTCAGAGTAATCTCAGTTGCTCACCACACTTTTTTTTTCTTTCAGAGCTGATGATTTCAGACCGTCACCAGAAAAGAGAAATCAGACAGCTGGAGCAGGAGTTGCCTCGTTGGCAGGTTCTTGTGGACAGTATCACAGGTTACTTAAGCTTTCATAAAGTGCAAATGAAAGCCTTTATATTTGTTTATGTTCTGAGGAATGCAGAACTTATTTGTGTGCATATGTTTTTATTTTGTTTTCGGGGTTTCAGGGATGAGCATGCCTGACTTTGACAACCAGACGCTTGCAGCATTACGTGGAAGAATGGTACGCTACCTTATGAGATCAAGAGAGGTAAGTAATCTTTCAATAATAGAAACAAGGGCTAAAGAGAAAATATGCTTAAGGAAGATGTTTGTTAGAAAATGTCAAGTAACTGTAAAAGAAAATCTTTTTTTTCTTTTTGTTGGAGTATGATACATTTTTTTTTGTTTAACCCGTATTCACACAGATTACATTAGGCAGAGCAACCAAGGACAAACAGATCGATGTAGATCTGTCGCTAGAGGGGCCTGCTTGGAAAATCTCAAGAAAACAAGGTAACTTAGCATTTTCTTGAACAACACCATGTCGTTTCATCATTTTCTTTCTTTTTTTTCCTAAGTCCAGTCACGCACACACATCACTGTTAGTCCCTTCATTTGGATTTTGGCCAAACGCATGCATAAAGAAAGCATGACAAGTATAGCTTGTCTTCATGACTTATCCAGTAACCATTTAGAGACTCTGAAATCGCACCATTCCTTCTTGTTTGAAGTTGCCATGGACAGATTAATAGATAAGGTCAGGCAGGATTCTCCATGGATTATGATGTTTACAGATAACACTGTGATCTGTAGTGGGAGCAGTTGGAAGAGAGCCTGAAAAGGTAGAGGAGAAAAGCAGAATGAAAGTCGGTAGAAACAAAACAGAAAATGTGTGTAAATGACAGGGAGAGAGTTGGAAAGGTGAAGATGCAACGAGTAGAGAGTGCGAAAGTAGATGAGTATAAATACCTGAGGTCAACCATCCAAAGCAACAGACAGTGCAGAAGAGAGTGCAGGCAGAGTGGAATGGGTAGAAACTAGTATCAGGTTATTTGTGACAGATGGATGGCAGCAAGAGTGCAAGGGAAGATTTACATCATGGTACTGAGACCTGTTGGGATGTATGGTAACAGGAGGTCAGTTTGGAGGTGGCAGAGTTGAAGATGTTAAGATTGTTATTCGGCGTGACCATGCTGCTGCTCGGTTCCTCACAGGCACCTGAAAAAGACATCAGGTCTCACCTGTTTTAGCTGCTTGGCAGTAAGGTTCAGGATCGATTTCAGATCATCTTGTTTGCCTACAAAAGCCATAGTGATTTGACTCACTCATTAAATCTCTGACCTCTTACACCCCCGATCAGCTTCCAGGTCATTCTTGTCTGCTGATCCGATGCTTCTGACTGTCCCTTGCTCTGGAGTTAAACTCAGAGGAGACTGTTCTCTGTGCTTCTCTGTGCTGTGGAACAGCATTTCTCTCACAGTCAAATCTGCTCCCTTCCCTCTGTCTGATTGCTCATTGTGTCTCCTGTGCTTTTTACAGCCATGATTATTGATGTTTCTCACCCACATGTATCTATTTATTGGACATGGACATGTGCAGAGGAAGGATTATAGATGTATTGGTCAAAGGATATTGAATATGGAGCTGCCAGGTAGAAGGAAAAGAGGAGGAGCACAAAAGATTCAAGGATTTAATGAACTAGGACATGCAGAGGGTTCGTGTGACAGAGAAGGATGTTAGGGAACGGGTGAGATGGAAGCAGATAATATGCTTCTGTGACCCTTAAAGGGAGCAGCTGAAAACAGAAGAAGAAGAACTGAATCATTCTTTTGACAAATGGAAGCATCAGTTTGTCTGGTTAAATTTTAGTGTTTCAGCTTGCAGAGGTCGATCAGATGTACTTGATGTTTACTGTTTGTTTTGCCAGGAATTATTAAGTTGAAGAACAACGGAGACTTCTTCATTGCCAATGAGGGCAGGCGGCCTATTTACATAGATGGCAGACCGGTCCTGTCAGGCAACAAGTGGAAATTAAATAATAACTCAGTGGTGGAGGTAATGTCAGAATCTTAACCAAGTTGTTTATTATTCATATTAAACGGCTGTTTAATCTTTTATTCTTGCTTAAATAACCTGTCTGTTTCTTCAGATTGCAGGTCTTCGCTTCGTGTTTCTTATTAATCTGGATCTCATCTCTCTAATAAAAGCTGAAGCGGCCAAGATGACACAACAGTGATCGTCAGCCTTGCAGCTGCAGAATCGGCCTATGGCAGCAGAGCATGTCATATCAGGCAGTCTGCTCAACACTGGTTACAGGTGCTCTTGTGAGGCATTGTAGTGCTTCGAGGGGATAGGACTGACAATGGCCTTCTCACCCCTCAGCCTGAAATGTGATTTTCACACAGGCTTCAGCTAAATCCTGGAGCACGACAGCAACAGGTTTTTACTTGGTGTGTGGATATTTTATGTTGTATGTAATGTAGACATTCTCACAGAGCCTCGCTTTTTCCAGCTTTTCACAATATTGTATTTAAATTCTGTAGTAAAACTTTTTCAAATTAATAAACTTGTATACACAACGAATGTCTGGCTGTTTGAATATTAAATTTTGCATGTTCCCAAAAAAGAAAAAAACAGTTTTGGACGAAACAAACTTGCAAAGAAATCTGTTTGTAAATAAGAAGTTAATAGAAAAACAGCTGAAAACACTGAATATTGACTTTACACAAGATGACTCGAGGTATAAGTCCACTATATCTTTTGACTGAGACTCTTTATATGCTTATTTAGCATGCATGCATGCATGATGAAGCATACTGACGGAAAATGAACTCCCTGTTTAACTTAGACACTTTAAGTGCTGAACACCACTTAAAGTGTCTGAGAGCACCAGTGATCGCTAGTTCCACTTTTCAAATTAAAAAGGTAATGCATGTGAGCAAAACTGAGTGTATTACATTGTTCCTCTTGGGCTGAGTGCCTTTAACTTAAGTTTAATCAGTTTTATTCCATCATCTCAACAGTAAGAAAGATTTTACTAAACTATAACAGTGAGGTCAATGCACGGATTGGGAGAATTTGAGGGGAAAATTATTTATGGTCTTTGCTTTTCCTGTGTGATGTTAGTCTGCAACAGCTTTATTTGTTGTATAAGAGGCGCCCTGCAGGCCTTTGCCCTGTTCTTCTGTTTAACTAAGCTTAATATGCCTTAATTAGGCTAAAATATTGTTTGCTCACAAAACTAATTTCATTCTCTATTATTAATTTATTAATCCTAGAGGAAGTTATCTTGCCTAACATTCAGTTACTGTAGGATGGAGTAGAGTCATTAACTTTTACATTAAACTTTATTTTCACCATAGAGCTTTGTTGAATGACAACGAGTAATGAGGCATGAATAGTCAATGGTCTTCCCAAAATACATACCAAGTGCATTTAAAGGACTGACAAAATAACACATTTCATTAAACTGACAGCATGTCAGTGCAGATTTAACCATCCTGCTCTGATTTGTTCGAGATGAATTTTAAAGAACCAGAAAATCCAGATTCCTCTCAAGTGTCACCCTTTTTGTTACCGAGGAGTACATTTGACCAGTAGATGGCACTAGAAAGCCAACCAGTTAACAAAACAACAGGATCACTATTCTAGGTGTTATTATGCACATATGTGACAGAATTTTCCTACAGAGACATAAAAACACTTACACACTCTTCCCACCTCTTTCACTGCTCAGAGAATAAATTCTATAAGCTGTTGAAAATCTATATGAACTCCACAGCAATAAGAACATAATCCATTCAATTTTTTCACCTGAACTGAACCCTACAGGGATCTTTACAACTCTTGTAAATTAGTACATTCCACCGAATTGCAACAACCTACACACCACTGGCAGACTGTTAGTATTACATAAGTAACTCTTAAATATTTATATAAGGTGTGTGTAAAGTTTGAATGTAACCTGGTGGCTCTCTTTCCATGTGGAATCTGTCATTAACCAGGTTTTGTCTGTGAAATGTTAAAATACACAACATGAGTACCTGTTTCACGGGCTACCTAGCAACAACATGAAGAAACAAAAGAAAAGGCAATGTATCACTACTTGGATACGAAAATATATATTTTGATTTACAAGAAGACTATGTGTGCAAATGTAAATGGCCTGTATTTGTAATGCGCTTTACTTTGTCCCTATTGACCCCAAAGCGCTTTACACTACATTCAGTCATCCACCCAATCACACACACATTCACAAATGTACCAGGAGATTGCCAAAATAAAGATAGGGCAGTCCACTAAATCTGCTGTTGACATAGCAACCCTGTCCTCAGACCAGTTTTGACTGGATTACTCAAACATGGCAAAGCTCACATATTGGCCAAGTTTAAACAAAGGAAAGGGGCAACACTCTGACACATCAAACACAAGAGTGGACCAATGTGGGCACACTGCTAAGTTCTTCCAAAATGTGAGTCACTGCAGGGTTTTCCATTTGCATGTGTAAAGGAAAGTGAAACTGCGGGCGTGACCTCAAAATGAAACTGAAAAGATGGGATTAAAAGAGAAAACAGGTTGCCATGCCATCATAAAAAAGGCATTTTGTCTTCATTTTGCAGTTTCATTCACCTCTTCCTGCTGAGATGCACAGAATAAAAACATTTCTGAGTTCAATTCCATTTCCATTGCACGTGCTCCCTGTGTTTGTGTGGGTTCCCTCCAGGTACTCTGGCTTCCTCCCACCATCCAAAGACATGCAGTTTGTGGGGATAGGTTAACTGATTAATCCAAATTGCCCAATGGTTGTCTGTCTCTGTGTGTCAGGGCGTATCTCGCCCTGAAAAGGATAAGTGGAAGCGAATGGATAAGGATCTATGTGCCTGGGAGCAATAATGCTCAATCATAATAATATCTGCACTAATTTGAGAAGGTATTGTAACCGTGTTGCCAACCTGTCAGAGCTATCACAACCTCTACAAATATGAATGCAGATGGATAAATGTCATGCTACTGGTCCAAATTTTGGGATTCACTTCAAATTCCTTGCATTTGAAAAGAAAGTACAAGGTCTTTTGTGCCCTCTTCCTCCCCTCACCCCTGTCCCTGTGCCCGCTTCTATTAAACGTTTGTTCCTGTTAAAAAGGAGTTTTTCCTTTCCACTGTCCAGTGGCGTGTCTAGAAAATTTTTGTTGGGGGGGCCAGGTAGGGGCACAGATTTGGAGAAGGGTGGCAGATGTAATTGGCGTATAATTGTTTAAAAAAAATTCTACCAACCGTTAACCATAATTCAATAACCCTATAAACCTAATAACCGAATGCGCTTTTAACTCTTATTAGAATGAGATTTTAACCACTACGGTGCAAAGTTTTTAGATACTGCGTTGATAAAGTACAAGAGATACAATCAGTGCTTTGTCAATGTTTACTCAGCATTCAAGGACAGCAATATTTGCATAGTATTTTTACTGACATGTAGTGCACATATGTTTTGGGCAAAAACATTTTTGAATATTAAAATA
>NW_024582440.1:977824-1008881 GCF_018398535.1 Haplochromis burtoni
GTGTGTGCCACGATTGCAGTGTCGCTAAGCGGGGTGTGACGGGTTGCAGTGTTGTTATTTTCGCACAGTTTGTGTGGTAAGTCTCATGTGCAGCTGGGATCAGCAGGATGTGTTGTAAGTCCTGTCTGGAAATGACTGGGGATTTGTATGTCTAACTCATGTAATAAATAAATGATCAATTTATTTCTTTGCCCCGTTTACTCATCCCTTGTCCTCGGTTACATGAGCAAAGCGGAAAACTGCTGTGCTGATTGAAGAAACAATATATTCAGTTAGTCTTGTGTCTGGAACATTAGCAGCTCCTTCAGAGCTTTCTTGTCTCTGTGAAAGTGAGGCTGTTCCCATTCATTATATTTGCTCGTTTTAGCAGCGCATGAAGGCTTTTCGTGGCTTCTACATTTGTGCATTTGTTCAGGGTGTGGTCTGTGTTTTCTGTTCTCTTGCTCTATCTCAATTTTTGGTGTGGAGGACAAGCTGTATTCTGCATACCAGTTAGTATTTAACCTGTCAATCAGGTGCGTTCAGGATTATCTGGTCATTTAACTAGAGCTGGGCGTGTTAAAGTCACTGCTGGCACAGTCAATTTAGCAAATTGTTTATAATGCCTATTATGTAAAATTCTGCCATAGATGTTGATATCACATTAATAACTATATGATAATACGCTAATAAATGTTCTATATTTTGCAGCAAAAAATAATGCGGTGTACATGGTTAATTAAAGGTATAAAAAGGTGTTTTATTTGTTAGACAATTAGTAGTGAATTTGTTGTTGTTTTTTTTAAGACAGGAGAATATTCAAAATTTAGTTTTATTATTAATTATTTCGGCGGATGAAGCGTGCCCTGTGCTGTCATTACGTGGATGAAGTAGTAGCTTTCTTGAACGTTCCTCGTTCACTGTGTGTATGTGGGTACGTTCAGAGATCCGCAGGGTAGCTGTCCTTCGGGCATCTTGAGCAACACAAAACACTGCACACAGAAACACAGGAGAGGTGAGTGCGCTGCGGTTTGGACCAAAAAGCGGGAGAAAACTGAGATTTCTTCTGTTCATGAAGACTTATTTACAAGTTGGGTGAGGAAGGGCTACAAGAAACATGCTTGCTAACTGAAATGTTAGCTAGGTTAGCCGTGAGGATGGTGATGAAGCGCAACGCCGGCATGTTTGTTACGTAAACATTGAAGTGCTGCCAAAAAAAAAAAAAATTAAAACTGTGCTTGTGTTGAATTCGTTAGGATTATTGCCGCCTTGGTTCGCTGTGGTTAATATAAAATAGTCAGTGAAGATTTTTAATAGATTTTTCCCTCGCTTGTCATCAGAAGCCTCTAACCGGTTTAGCTAATGTGTACTCAGCGTGAACCAGCAGGGACCTGGAGCTTCTGTGCCCTCATACTCCTTTTTTGGTATTATTATTATGGTGATGTTGTCCATCCTGGTTGTTTTGCCAGGTTTGACCAAACTAAAAAGGACATTCCTCTGTATTTTATTTCTGTCTTGGTTGTTTTGAAAGTACATAGTGTCCTTTTAGTTTACTTTTCTGAAATGCAGGATTTTATATTGTTTTCATTTTAGTTTCATACATTTTATATAAGTCTGCTAATACATGTAATTTACTTTATGAAGTGTAACATATGAAGTGTAAGTATGTCCTGTCCATATAGTGTTAGCTTTGAGGAACACCATGCAGATACTAGCAGATACTACAGAAACAAGGTGATTTAGCACTTTACAAAAAATGTTGAACCCGACCAAATATGGGATTTTGCAGATTTTGTTGATTTGTAAATTCAGTATTCCAATATATTGGCCAATATTTATTTATTTCTTTTTTTTCCTTCGAGGCACATATTTACATAACATTTGTGTGTTGTTATTTACTCCTTTATGCTCTGCCCGACCTTGCTGGGATCAGTTGTTGTTGTTGCTTTCCAAAGATTTTTACCAAAGATGGTAAAATCCAAGCCAAGGCTGGACAAATTACGCAATGTTAACACTCATAACATGGGTGATTGGCGTTTATCCTATCCCTTTCTTTTTAAAATTCCATCTACTGGATGATATAAATGCTGATGGTGACTGATTAGATCAGTTGGTAAGGCTGTAACATACATTTATTCATTCGTCCTTTCACCATTCAGAGCTGCGACTGAGCTCTGCCCTGGCAGGCTGTGCTGGGGGAAGTTGTGTCTGTGGTTGTGGTTACTGATTGTGGTTGAATTTCAGAGGTGGGTCGAGTATCCAAAAATTGTACTCAAGCAAGAGTAGCATTACTTTAAAATATTATTACTCAAGTAAAAGTGAAAAGTAGTCTTCAAAAAAGTTACTCGAGTAAGAGTAAAAAAGTACTTGGTGAAAAGACTACTCAAGTAGCGAGTAACTGTTTGAAATGTCCGATTTTTATAAATAAATGCTATCAGACAAACAATAAATATACAAATTTTAGTATTTTCAAAAGGAATATATGTAAAAATCAACAAAATAAGGCACAACAATTCTAATTTCAAGATTTCAGATTTTCACAACATTTTTCAAACAAGCTTTTTTTCACAAATACCTACAGTAAATAATATAAATATATAAACAGTGCAAACAATTTCCAGTGACAAGATATGCTGTAAACTTTATATTCATTTTTGCTCCAAATGGCACAGCAGCCTCAGAGAAAACATTAGAACGAGGTATCTTCATCATATGTACATACAAGGCAGCTCAGTTTACCATAAGTTGTATGGGTGTGCATCTATTTCTGCATATTTGGCAAAAATGTGCCATTTCTTCACTCAGTGAGGTGATGGTAAGCTTCAGCAGCAGTTTGCTCTCAAGGTTCTTGCTGTGAAGCTGTCACTGTTTAGCAGTGAACAGAAGTCCTGCATGACTGAGAAGTCCTTACAAGCTCCAGATGCAGGAAGAGCTGTATTGATTTTGATCAACAGCTTCTCGATGTGAGGAACACCATGCAATAGAGCCACACCTCCAGTGAATGGACATGAAAGGTACCTCTCCAGTTCCCGTGCTTCTGGCTTTCCTGACCCCATGGATCCATCATCTTAGTCGGTTAGGCTGCTGTTTGCGCTGGCCTCATCCAGCTCTGTCTAGGTGATGTCTGATGAAGTTGAGACCTGTGGAAAGATATAAGGTTTTTAAAAGAATTAGCTCTGGTCATTATAGTGCTGTATACACTGCAAAGCTGTGGATGTTTGGCAAGAAGATGCGATCACACTGGAGATGTTTTTTTTACTAACTCTTGTAGAAAAACAAAATCTTGTCATTCATATCCCGCACAAACAGTTTGCATTGAATTCCAGATTAACCCATATGGAAAAGATATATATAAATCTTATAAAGTTTGTATCTGTCTTGTGTGAAACTTGTATGAAAAGCATATAAGAGTGAAAACGGATATAAGATCCCTTGAAAAATTATATAATGAAACTTGTATGTTTTGGATACTTACTAAAACAATGTATGAAAGTAATGAGAAAGTGGCCACTTTCATGAGTAAATCATGTAAGCCTTATATAATTTACTCATGAAAGTGGCCACTTTCATGAGTAATCGCATAAGTTTTTACTATTTCTTTTCCATATGGGTTAAGTTTAAAATAAGAATGCGTGCAAGGCTAAGCAGTGCTAGCCAATAGATCCTCCTGTTTGGCTGTTACTCTGGGAAAAGACGGTGATGGAAGCGTGACTGGAGCTGCGATGTAGCCTATATAATATTTATATTGTACGAACGTGATAATTCTGTATATTGTAATAACGTGATATTATATTGCTACGCTTCCGTATCCAAGGCTTTTCAATGTGGCCTCACAAAATTATCACGACTACAACAACCATGAAAAGAGTTGGATGGACATTGCTGCTCAATCACAGCTGCCTGGTCAATGTTTTTCATTAGTAATTTAGCAAAGTTGACGGTGGTGTGTGTGTGCCTGTGTGAGTGAGTGAAAGACAGAGAGAGGGAGAGCGAGAGACAGATTTTGTATGATAAGCTTCATGTTATGAATGCACAGTTTGAGTACTCGGGTCGTATCAGGCCGTATAGTGTGAGACCCTGCATCGTGGCCTATGAACTTCTACCCATAAATTCATATGGATATTTCACCATCTATCACCATTCAGACACAGAGTCTGTGATACCTTATTTAACAGGATTTTATGCATTTTCTTGTTATTTCAAGCCTTTTGATGAACAAAAATCTGTTTTTCAAGTTGGAGTAAATCAACCCCCGCTTGAACAGGTTTTATGTATTTATTTTCTATATCTATTTATCTTTTTCTTATCACTGTGGGTGCCAACAAAAACCGCATCATTGTGTTTTTGTCACATGTTAGCATACTTGTAACAATACTGCTGCATGTCGCTCGTCTTACACCCATTCATAAAGTAATATGTTGCCAAGAATCATATGCTAGTATACATCCACATTTAAAACCAGAACCACTGTGAAAGCTGTGTCATCTTTTAAATGCAGTCTGTCCAAATCAGGTTTGTAGTTGAAATCAACAGTGCAGAGTGTTGTACCAAGTTTGGTCCCAATACTTTATATGATAAAATATAAGGTAAGCTTAACTCCACAGGTTAGACACACACAGATGTTTTTCTGTAGCCCTGTTGTTATTTTACCCCAATACAGTTGTGTTTATGGTGATATGCTCAGTTGTAACATCTCCGAAAGGTTAGATTTGGTGATGTTTCTGCTAAAAAGTGAAATTTTCAGTTGTCATTCTGAGTGAGACAGACTGAGGTCATGGCATTACTTCTGTTCAGCTTTGTGAACACATGACTCGGTGGTTGCACAATGCTTTCTGTTAAAAAAAAAAGAAAGTGGTTAGATTCAGGAGTTAATGACGTCATTCTTGAAAGTCTTTGAAAATCTGAATTTCCTCAGTGACTGTAACTGTGCTGCTTCTTTAAAAGCTGTCAGATAAGTCAAAGTAATGTTTATGGCTGCTGTGATAAGATATGTGTAATCACCTGATAAAGCACAGCTACGTCATGTGATATCTTCTGGTTTATCAGTGGTCTGTAAATGCGTTTTTGGTTGGTAGTTCTAGTTTAGTATGGTATTGTTCTCGATTCTCGGGTTAGTCAATCTTCTATTCCTCAGTTTTTATTGTTTGCTGGACAACATACAAGAGTGAATTGAACCCTTGGCCTCCTCGTTCCCCTCCTCCCTGCTCACTCCCCCTCAGCTGGTTGGCTATTTTTTTGAAGGATGAAGTAACAGCTTGTTGGTCAGTTGATTAGAAATGGAAACATTTTAAAGTTCTGTTTGTCATTTACTCAAAACCCATTGGCTGTAAGTGTACACACAGTTTGGAGTTTCTCGAGGAGTGCAACAACATTGAATTATACAAGTAAAAATTGGGAACTCTGTTGAAATGTTTCACATTACTGACATTTTTAGAAGTACATTTATCTGCCCCTAAGACCTGCTAACCAAGTGTGGATGGAAAAATAATGATCAGCTACCAGATGATGCTCATGTGCTCTTTTTTTTTTTTTTTTTTTTTTAATTTCTCTTTCTTTGTCAGAACGTCAATGCAATGCTGCTCCTCAGACGCTGCCACAGGCTGAATCCAATTGGCCCACTCAGCATTGACAGGTACATTATTATAACAACGTATTTCTAATGTTTATTTCATATAATTTACTTCATTTTTACTTGTGATGTAGCTCAGTAGCTGAGCTCCACTAAGACAACTTTTTCTGGTTAACAGACTGTGTACCTGCAAATTAATTTAGTGTTACGAGTTTTTAGGTTACGTTTTTAGTGTACAATAAATCTAAAAGCTTGCACTTTATTTTGGTGCTACAGTAGCAATTAGCAACAGATATTCCAGGTTTTTCCTGGTGAACATTCAAAACTGACAACTACAGGATGTCTTAGTTTTGGGGTTTTTTGTCTTGCATTGTGCACTTCTTCTTTCTGTCACAGGCTTAATCTGTAAACAAATGATGGCTGTAGCTTCCAGTGAATAAAAAGTAAAGAAAATGCAGAAGTGCCTTAAACCTGGAAAGTGTCTGATTGACAAGAACATTTTTCAGCTTAACCCAAACACATTGCCAGTGCAGTAAAAGCATGCATCAGTCATGGATTGGCCATCCCGGAGCTCAGACCTCAACTTTACTGACCCAGTGTGGGATCATTATGACAGAGAACCGAACAAAGAGCAGCCATCTTCCAAAGAAGCGCTTTAAATGTCCTTCAAGAAGCCTAGCCTTCTGAAGACTAGTTAATGAAATGACAAGAAAGCTCTCTAAGAGAGTCAGACTGTGTTTAAGAATGAAGGTGGTCATACCAAACATTCACTTTCATTCTCATTAGAATTTTACTAGTAGGTTTTGCTGTGTGTGTGTGTGTGTGTATATATATATGTCAAAGTTATATTTCCATTTTTAAAATGTTCTCAGAAATCAGGTGGCACCTGTAGTTGCATCGTGTGCAGTTCGTCTCTGCAGCAGCAGCAATGACCAGAGGTTTCACCAATATGGCTTCAGTGCCAGCTGGAGACACGTCCTGGCAGGACTGCTGGCTGGCACAGGGGCTGTACTAGCATATGGTCTACACCGTCACAAGGTTACAAACAGACAATATCTGTCCATTTTTACTTTCTTTTTAAAGTTTAATGCACTTTTTTTTGCCATAATTTGCTAAATTATGCTAACTACATATGTTTTTAACCACAGCAGCAAATGAAAATTTAAAATTGCACCGTCTCAGCAAAAATCTTTATCAGCAGATTTTGTACCTTCAGAGCTTGTCAAGCAAAAACAGAGCACTGCCCTGCAAAGTCCACGGTCGTTACAGAAACCCTTTCTCAGCAGTACAACCAGATTAACAGCACCGACAGCATAATTTTCTCAAACTGCCAAGTTCTAACTTTAACAGTTAAATGTCAACTGATGTCTTTCCAGGAATTAGGCTGTACCTAATGAGGCTCGTATGCTAGCAGTCAGTGCTAACTCTCAAGGAGCTGCTTACTGGTTGTTTATCTAGTCAAATAAAAAAGGCCACACGGTTTTATGTTAAGGTAGTAAGCAGCAGTAGCGCTTCAAATTTGAAAAGTTGAAAGCTCATATATTTTCTTCTTTTGACATCCCAGGGAACTTTTTGGTGTTTTTAATATAAGTAGGGAGTATATAGGTCTGTGCATGACCATTAGTTTATTGCTATTTTGATAGAAACTGATGCCTGATGCCTCTTTCTGTGCAGGCTATAGAGAAGAGCTCCCCGCTTCCTATCATCAGCCAGGAGGAAGTTACAAGGCATCGCTCCCTGAAAGATGGCGTTTGGGTCACCTACCAAGGCGGCGTCTATGACATTACAGAGTTTGTTTCCATACACCCTGGTGGGGAGAAAATCATGATGGCAGCAGGTGGTGCCATTGAGCCCTTCTGGTCGCTTTATGCGGTACACAATCAGGAGCATGTGCTGGAAATCCTCTCTGAGTATAAGGTGAGAAACCCGCTTGTTTCTGTTGATTTAACTAAAGCGCTGTTACATACTAAGGAGTTAAAATGTTCTGCACTGGGGTTTGTTATTCAGTATTAAAAGATCAGGTGTAACCACTCAGCTTGGTTAGAGTTTAACATAATCGCCCCTGTAGTAAGTTAGCTAAAGGGGAGCGTGGGTGTAAAAGCTTTAGCAACACTGCTATTCATAGAAATTTACCGGGAAAAACACTTTCTTATGGGTGGAAATAGTTGTGTCAAACGGGATATTACACAGTATAGCTGTGTGGAAATTTGCACTTAAACCAAACTGGAGACCTCAACACATGTGTGAGCCTTTCATTTGACATCAACACAGACATACCCACTGCTAAGCTTGCAGAGCTCTTTCTTTTAATAAGGTTCTCACTCAAAAGAAAAGCTGACATAATAATAAAACAGTAGATGCTGTTCATTAGATGTTTTTGAAAAATTGCAACAGAGGTTGATGAGCTTTCGCAGCACATCGCTTGAATTTATCCTTAAATTAACTTTTTAAATGTATGCTGTTCATCTTGCCCTTCTGTTCAGTGCAGACACATATGAAAAGGTCTGCTGCACACTATATACTGAGGAAAACCTCATGGCTGTAAGCTGAATGCTGGCACTCCCTCAAGTGGTCACTGAGGAAAAAATGTGTGGCTGATGTTTTTATTAGCTTCTTGAGCTGAAGAGAAGTTCAGTTGCAGTTTTGGTCTAATAAAATCTTTGTGTTTGTGGTTGATGCAAGATTGGTGAGCTGAAAGCAGAAGACCTGAAGAAGCAATCTACTTTTAAATCATCAGACCCCTACTCTTCTGACCCTGAGCGTCACCCTGCCCTGCGCACCAACAGCCTCAAGCCCTTCAACGCTGAACCTCCGCCTGAAATCCTCGCTGACAGCTACATTACGCCCACTGCTTTCTTCTTCAAAAGAAACCACCTCCCGGTTCCTCAGGTGGACCCCGATTTATATCGCCTACATGTGGAGGGGCTACCCAGAGGAGTGCTCACACTGTCTTTAGAAGAGTTGAAGACTCGATTCCCCAAACACACCATCACAGCTACCCTGCAGTGTGCAGGAAACCGCCGTAGTGAGATGAATAAGACCCGACAGGTTAAGGGACTGAACTGGGGCTTTGGTGCCATTGGTAATGCGACATGGAGCGGTGCCAAGCTCAGGGATGTCCTGCTGGCTGCAGGTTACGGGCCAGATGTAGCCCAGTGGGCTCGCCACGTTCAGTTTGAAGGACTGGATAAAGAAATAACAGGGAGTGCATACGGTGCTTCAATCCCTATAAATAAGGCAGTTAGCGAGGAGGGTGACGTGCTGCTGGCCTATGAAATGAACGGCAAGGATATTCCGGCCGACCATGGCTTCCCCATTCGTGTGGTTGTACCAGGTGTAGTGGGCACACGCAACGTGAAGTGGCTGGGTAAAATAGTAGTCAGTGCACAGGAGAGCAACAGCCACTGGCAGCAGAAAGATTACAAAGGTTTCGCCCCTGGAATAGACTGGGACACAGTTGACTACAAATCTGCTCCAGCCATCCAAGAGCTGCCTGTTCAATCTGCCATTACCACACCTGCAGAAGGCTCCGTGATCGATCGCAGCGAAGAAATGCTGACTGTGAAGGGCTACGCTTGGAGCGGCGGGGGCAGAGAGGTGATACGCGTCGATGTTTCTGTGGACGGAGGGAAGACGTGGAAGGAGGCCAAGTTGAAGAGCAGCGACAAGGAAGAAGATCAAACTTCTCCCCCACTAGGACGAGCTTGGGCATGGAAGCTGTGGGAGATAACGGTTCCTCTTCCTCCAGAGGCCCAAGAGCTGGAGCTCATTTGCAAGGCAGTGGACAACAGTTACAACACGCAGCCGGACACATTCGGTCCGATCTGGAATGTGAGGGGCTTGCTGAGTAACGCCTGGCACAGAGTGAAGGTGAAGATCAGCGAGGATGACGACGAAGAATAGGCTCAGCATTTGAAGTACAGAAATCAAAAGACTTAGAGCTTAAACAGAGTCATCTCAGAGTGGGCTCTTTTTGTCTTTTTTAATTACATTTGTGTCATGGACTCAGCAAATGTAGGATCAACCAGGAGTAGCACTACATTTTGAAATATTTTTGACAAACGGCCTTAAAAATTTATTCATTTTGTTGCCTGGGAGATTTGCAGCGGTACACACATGGGATGAAGCTCAAGGCTGTGAACAGCCAAATTAAATTATGTCTGGTTATCTCCATTTATTAGTCACTGTCTTTTATTCTTAAGCAAAACTGTGGTTCAGTTTGACTCTGAAGCTCTGTGGTTTATAATGATGAAGCATTTATTTTTTACAATCCATATTTATAACACTGAAAATGAACTTTGAGCTGTTCAAAGAAAATCTACCTGTAGTAACCATCTCGTTGAAGTAATCGATGTTTGGCTTAGGTTAGCGCATCAGTGGTGGACTGTGGCCTCTGACTAATCATGCTGTGGACCTGTCCTCTGCTCTTTCAGAGGAGATATGAAATACAAAACTATAGTGTGAAGTTCCAGATGAAGTCCAGCTGTGTACAGGACAACGCTACAGCGCAGCAGAGGTCCCTGTGTGGTAAGGAGAGGCCAGAAAAAATACTGTTGAGAAGTGAGTGCTGACTCCTTACACTCAGAGGACGGGGGGAATAATATGTAGGACTGGTAAAATGTAACGGTTAGTCATTTTAGCATTTGTTTGAAGAACTGGAGAAACTGCAGGTTTTATTTTTTTACAACATTATGAAAATATGCCGATGCACTGCTCTTAAGTCTAATTAACAGGTGGATTATATTTGAAAGTGTGAGAATCATGAAATGTATTTAACTGCTTACAATGAATAAAGACTTGGACTTTACACTGGCCTACGTCTGGTTATTCAGCTTTTCCTGATTTTGGCCTTTCACACTATTTCCCCCCCCCCCCCGTCAAATTAATGTACAAGGAATAATTACACCATGATGACAGATGGCTGTTGTTACAGATGGATTTCAGCAACTTTCAGTCCAGCTGGTACACAAAACTCCTCCTGTCAGTCACGTAGCTCTGCTCTGTTTGCTTTAGATACTTACGTGTGTGTGTTGTCTTATGATTTCAAAAGCAGCCCGATCCCAAAAAAGAACACTTTGTACATACTAGTCTTACTCTTCCCTCCTTTTGTTCCTTTTTCCCTTTTAATTACATAACTAACTTTCACAACAATGACAAATGCAAATGGCAGGAAGCACAAAGCTGACGCCTGAGGTTTACTGCAAGGTCAGCAAACACACAGAACTGTCACATTGATGGTAAATGGTAATATTTTACCAGTATGATGCGAGATTAACATAACTGAAGTCTGCAATACAGTTGTGTTTTGTTTGTTTTTTTGTAAATTTTTATAAAAAGACAAATATTAAGAAAAGATGTTTCACCTCTCATTGAAGATGCTTCTTCATTTCTAAAAACAAATAGTGGGGAGAGAACAAAGTATTTAAACCCTAGTGGGGTTTTGGAAGTAATCCTGAGGGTCCTCATATGAGCCAAGTTGTGGGGAAAAAAGGCGTGGGTCATTACCATCACCAGGGGTTAAGGGTGAAACCCCCTGTGAGACCTTGCCCCACCCTGCCATGTCACCTAAGGAACAGTGTGAGTGTTCATTGAAGAGCCTGGGAAGAGATCTCAAGACTGCATTTTAGGTGGCTAATAGCTGGTGTAAGTCACCGCCTCTGTTCAATGATGGTTGTTCACATTGGACATTGATGACCTCTTTCACTCCTGTTTCACACCATCTGTCTTCTCGGTCATTGATATGATGAGAAAGAGTGACCTTTGCCCTTTAGGTCCAGATCTACAGCTGAGGCACGAGGTGGCTCTTCTATGCTGTGCTGTGTATTTGTGGAGTGGCTGTTTGGTCTCTTGCTGCACTGCACAGCGTACGTTATGTTGTTTGTGTTTGGGAGTTTTTTCCCTTGGAATGAACCAGTTTCTGTCTGAGGGTGTTGCTGGGTCTTAAGCACCGTGGGATTTTCGTGTTGTCCACTACTGTAATTTTTTTTATTTTAAGAACTGAAGAAGTCCTGTCAACTTTTCAGGCTCTCGCGCCTACCATGAACCTGGACAGCTGAGACATAAGTCATTCTTCTTAGCTTAGTACTAGTATGTAAATCAGTGCTAGAACTGAATAATTATGAGCAAAGACACATCACGTTATAAAAGTTATTACTATAACCTAATAAAAAATGTGGATTCAGACTCCTCTGCTGGTGTAACAGACTGCCTGTGTGGTACCTGTGAGGCTATACGATGCCAACCATGCACTCACATCTTGAGACCAGCTGTTTTACTGCCTTTAATGCTCCTGTACATTTATACCACTTCAGTACACAGCGCTCTATTCCAATCATATCACAGACATTTTCAAGAATACACATCAAAATACAATCTCAGCCTTCCATCATCTGCAATTTTTTCATTAGATGCGAAAGCAGGGTTGAACGAAATCAGGAAATCTCCAAAATGAGCTAAGCTCGTCAAAAAGTATGACTTGCTGGACTGGCCATCACTTTTTGTGCCAAAAAGTGATTGTCTGCCAAAAACTGATTTCCAGTGTTTCTGTGTATTTTTTATGTGTAATATCTTTACGTATGTTCGTAAATAGACTTCGGTGAACAGGGGATACAAAGGGGTTACATAAAGAATTAAAAAACTATCTTTTTTTTTAAGTATCTTTACAACTTGTACTTACATTATAACCAATCCGGTCCTTTATCCCCACTTAAAATATTTTTACAGAACTATTGTAATATTTGCTGCCGTTTCTGCTGTCCTGTTGGGCAACTTACTCTTACAAAATCCATTTTTAATGTTAATGAGATTTTTTTTACTGCATAAATAAAGGTTATATAAAAGTCACTGCCAAAAACTGATCGCGGCTTCTATCTTGTTACACGAATGTTGTTTGTGGCTCAAGATGACTTTATGTCATCCATAAGGGATGCATTTGACATATGTTTAACATATTATAGCCCAACAAGTTACTTATAGCACTTTAAATATGAGCAATCGCTTTTTGGCAAATACCGGAAATCAGTTTTTGGCAAACAATCACTTTTTGGCACAACACCGGCTTCTATTGTAAATGTCATGGTGCTGAGTCTGTGGACTCAGTGGTTTTGATTATTATCTTATGTTTCAGGTTAATTCTTGTTAGGATTTTCTTGTTCTGACGTTTGATATTTGTTTTGTATTTTTGAGCTCCTTTTGTTCTGTGTCTCTGTGTTCCCTCCCTGTTGCCATGTCTGATGTCTTGTGTTAAGCTCGTGTTTGTTCATACCTGTTGTATTTGCTGTTTTACTTTGATGGTCCCTGTCCTGTGTGTAGTGTGTCTGGTTTTGCTTCCCCTTGTCTTGTCAGTTCTGATTTCTCCCGGCTTTGTTTCCTTCCTGTCTCCCATTCCCTGATTGCTCCTGTGTGTATACAAGCCCTGTGTTTTCTTCTGCTTGTTACTGGTCCGTCTGTGTTTCCTCCGTGTTTCTTCCTGTGTTACCTTCACGTGTCATCCCGTGTTCCACCCTGTATGTTTTCCTGTCAGTTACGGATTCAGATTTGTTTGTTAGATTGTCCCAGTTTAGGTTTGTTCTTAGTTCCCGTCTGTCCCATCTCTGCTCTGTCTGTATTATCACCTCATGTAAATAAAGCTCACTCATTGCATCGTCAGCACCCGCGATTGGGTCCTTTTCCCTTCAACCCCACACGACTGCCGCCGCAGCTGTGACAGTATATTTTTTCTTATTTATGAAATTAAAGACAATAAGGAGAATCACAAAACAACATTTTTAAAAAATGGGAAAAAAAATAAAATAAAATGCAGGTCCACTAAGAATACTGTTCCACAAATGGAAATACAAAAGCTTTTATCTGTTTGTGTATTAAAGATATCTGTTCCAGGTAATACAGGTGTGGGGGTGACAGGAATGTGAAAACAGAGGGCAGGGTAAATCCTGTGGTTTAGGCCCATACCTGAACTCCAGTCATGTGTTAAGGAATGAACAACTCTGCTGTAATCCTGGATAGTGATATATCAGTGTTGCTATGTTCAGGAAGAAGGCCCTCTCTCCACCAGCTCATAAAAAGACCAAACTAAACCCACACTACTGTAACATTTACTACATCTTATGTGTAGAGCATGCAGGCGGGGGGGGGGGGGCTTTCGGTCTTCCCTGACAGCTGTACAATTTAACAGCAGACATGTTGATAGTAGGTCAACTGGCTGCTCTTGTAATCCTCATTCTTCAGAGGTGGATCATCACAGCCGCGGGGCTGACTCATGCGCCGGACGAGTTAAAAACCGCTGGAGCGCCAAGAGAACAAAGAGTCTGCTGTGGGACTCCGCTGAGCACGTCTCCGGAGCACCGGCTGTGAAATCTGAATCTGAGGATGATTATGGAGCACAAAGGACTGCTGCTGGTGCTGCTGCTGCCGGTGTTCAGCCTCAAAGGAGTATTTTGCGCAGTGGTACCATGGACGGAGTTCAGTGAAGCAACGGTAAGATGGCAGGTCGTTTTGTGACTTGTTTGAAAACTTCTCTAAAAGCAGACCTTTTTACTTTATCTAATCAGAGAGTCCTTATGATGTGTTTATAGATGTCTCTTTATTTTCCTGCCAAATTAGTTGATTTATCGTGGTCGCACATGACAGCTTTGTTGTTTTCTCACACATGCACAGGCTTATTTGAGGCAGTACGGCTACCTGAATGAGCCCATCGATACATTGGACCCTCGTTACCTAGAGGAGGTCATTGAAGGCCTCAGGTAAAGTAGATTATTGCTATTTCTACAGAGAACACACTTCCAGTAACATCTGCTGTTAGATCAGGATCTGTTAGAGCGATACTCCCTACACAGGATGTGGGGTGGAGTGTTTTTTTTTTCCATTACTTTACAGATATTTGATTTCCTTGTATTCATCAGTGTCTTCCAGAGAGTGAATGATCTGCCACCTACTGGAGAGTTAGATGAAGCCACACTGGAAGTGATGAACCAGCCCCGCTGTGGTTTGGAGGATCCTTTCAACAAGAAATTTCACAAGTACAGAGTGATGGGTGAGAAGCAAATTGTGTACATCGGTGGTTTTAACATTTACTTGCAACTGTTATACAAAATACCCAGCCAGTGTCACAATTTCCTGATTATTTTGGTTTGTTTAGTTTTTTTAGTTTCATAAAACCACGAGCAGCAAGACATCAGTGTTTCTAGTATGCTGAGGCTTTACAGTTAAGAATATATGTATATTACACAAGACAAGCTGTCATGACCGGGAATAGTATGATTTAGTACTCGTTTGTTAACTTGTTACAGCTGCAGATTGGCATTAAAAAGCTGGATCTTTAAAGGCAACAGCTATGACGTTAGTTTAAACACACTCCTGAAACAGGCTTTTCCATGCAGTGTCAAATTCATCCACTCTACTTGAGGAGCTGACAAAATGCATTTTCAACCACCCAACTCTCCACGCATAAAGTACATAAAGTCTTGATTTCGGTTTCATTATGATGACTTAGAAACAAAATGTTCTTCTCTTTTAGGCCGCTGGAGGAAAAGGAGCTTAACCTATCGCATCTACAACTACACTCCTGACATGATCAAGTCAGACGTCAGGAACGCCGTCCGTTCTGCCTTCAAGTACTGGAGCGATGTGGCGGCTTTGACCTTCAGAGAGGTCGATTATGGCAGAGCCGACATAAAGATCTCCTTCCATAAGAAAGATGGATTCTGCTCTGTCCCATTTGATGGCCGTGGTAAGTCTTGTTTATAAATGCATGTGTCACTAGGTCGTCTGTGACTGGGTTGCTGGGACTGTGACTGTTTATTTGCTCTGGGTGCAGGTCATGTACTGGCCCATGCTGAGTCACCAGAATCGGGTATTGTCCACTTTGATGAGGATGAGTTCTGGACCGAGGGAACATATTATGGCACTAATCTGCGTATTGTAGCTGCTCATGAAATTGGCCATGCTCTCGGCCTGGGTCACTCTCAGTTCAGAAGCGCTCTGATGGCACCGGTCTACTCTGGTTACCGTGTCAACTTCAGGCTGCACTCAGATGACGTGAATGGCATCCAGGCACTATACGGTGAGTGTGTCGAGGGGGTCCTGCAACATGATTGGTGCTGTTACTGGACCTGGGCTGTCGATGTTGCACATATACAACATGTTTCAGTTTAAGGGTGATGATTCTGGGCTCTGATTGCATATAAGAAAACATGCAATCGTCCTAAAATGTTTAACTTATCTGTTTAAGGCAAACGCATCATAAGCACGTTAGCCAGTCCCACAACTCCAGACAGTCTGGTTCCCACAGTGAGCAGCCAGGGGACTGAGAACATCCCTGATCCCTGCACAGCAACACTGGATGCGATTATATTAGGTAAGTTATCGATCAGTGTTTGCTAGACCAGCTAACTTTACATTAGGCCATCGAAATTAGTTTAAAGAATGAAACTTCAATATACCAAGATTACAAAGTTACCATGAGTTAAAAGGGTTAATAGATCTTGTTATTCAGATCGTTTCTCATGAATGGCTGTTATTATTTGTTCAATCAGGTCCCTGGGAGAAAACCTTTGCTTTTAGTGGTGATTATGTGTGGACTATCTCTGACCTGGGACACAACCCACCTATAAGAATTGACAGACTGTGGAGAGGCCTCCCAGGAAACCTAAATGCTGCTGTGTACTCTCAGCGAACCAACAAGACATATTTCTTAAAAGGTAATTTTAGTCCAGTCAAGCTACACTTCAGTTACCCACTGCTCTCTGGGTCGGAATAGTCAGCGTAAAAGGTTTGTGCTCTTTCTGGTCACAGGCAATAAAGTGTGGAGGTATACCAGTTTTGTTCTGGACTACGGCTACCCCAAAGAGCTGAAAAGGATTCCCCCTAATATCGATGCAGCCCTGTATCTGAAGAAGAACAAAAAGCTTGTCTTCATTAAGGTAGCTATGAAGAGAAGCACTTAAACATGCATCTACATCCACACCTTCTATTCCTCATTGCCTCATTTGTTTTTTTATTCCGTCACCCTGTGTAGGGATCAGAGCACTGGCAGTGGGATGAGCTGAAATACAACGACCTAACTTTCTACCCCAAGCCGCTCAGCATGCTCTTCACTGGAGTGCCACCCGCTCCTCATGCAGCTTTCACCTGGACCAATGGCAAAATATACATATTCAAGGGAGACGACTACTGGCGAGTGAATGAGCAGCTGAAAGCAGAGAGAGGCTATCCACTGAGCAAGAAGAAACGCTGGATGCGATGCTAGTGCTCCACCATCAGGGGGCAGCAGGTACCAAAAGGTGTGAAGCACAGGGCATTTACAAGCCACCCTAACCTCAAGAGCAGCAATTCATCGTAAGTAATCACTGACCACATTAATGGAAAAGCTAGTGTGGGAACCTGTACCCTCGAGAGCAGGCTTGTGTTTGTGTGTCTCTGAATGCAGGATTGTGCAAACTTTTGTATTATATGATCCTTGAGAAGAATCAAAGCTGTTTTGTTTTTTGTTTTTTCCATTTAACATGTGTGTTGGATTAGCTGTCACTATACACTCAGTAAGACGTAATACGATGACGGGAACGTGCACTTTCTGGTCAGTTGTGTTTATGGACTTCATTGCGTTCAATGAGTAACACTGGTCTGCGAGAAAAGCACGAGACACTCACTCGTTCCCTCGTTTAAAGTGAAAATGTATCATTTTCTACGAATAAACAAGACATAACATCAACAATAAAACTGCGTCTCGGATTGCTCACAGCATCTTCACAACAGTTGCTCACACAGCCACATTGAAAGGACAGAAAAAAAAATATTTACTGTGATGAAAGGGCGGTCTGTCTCACATTGTGTCTGCAAAGAAAAAAAAAAATCAGAAAATTGTGCGAGCGCCATGGCAACTCCAACCAATTGCAGAGTAGGAAATCCTCCCCATGACCTCTTTATTGCCTATGAGAAATCTGGTGAGTAATGCCGGCAGTGTTGCTAAGAGCCCGGAGAGACAAACAGTCTCAATAACTCCCCCCCCCGACTCAAGAGACGACTAAAAACTGCTTATTATTAAACACATTTATTAATCTTTGACACTTCTATCAACAGGTATTTACAGATTCGGGCAACACGTGTGTAGTCACTGCAAAAAAAGATCCCAACAACGTCTGGATAATTATTTAAAAATCTACAGATCAACAACAAACATGCTTTGTTTTTGTTTAGTTTTTTCTTCTTTTTTTACTTAGCGCTACTAAGGTACTTGAACTTTATATAAATTAAATTATAAAAAGTGGACTCTAAATCACCGCCCATTTTATTCTGATGGGAGCTACATTGCAAAAACAGAAAGATCACAGAATTTGTTAGAGTTCTGCTAGAAGATCCCGCTAAAGGTTCCAGCAAAAGGTTTTTTCCTCTCTCACATCATTTAGTTTTCACTTCACTTTGTCTTACTCCACACAGCCAGGTCCTATACTTCACTTTTTCATCATACTCCATCTGAAGAAATACACAAAATAAAATTTACTGTGATGACAGGACCTCCCCCCCCCCCAAAAAAAATCCTACGTCCGGACGGGAAAAGGGTAAAACGGGTAATAACACGACACTTGATTGCGATGACTAACTTCTGAAGTACAGTACATGTAATGTCAAGCATTGCTTTGTGATGTTCACTATCAGAACAGAAACACATCTGTCTTCGAGGCTCATTGGGCTGTTATGTGCTCAGTGAAGAGTGGAAATGGTCGACCTTTATTTTTGTTCGTGTCTGGGGTTTTTCTTGTGTTTCTCTGTGAAACACAGAAGTTGCAGTGGTTTTAGCCTCATCCTCTTACATTCTCCAGCAGCGCTGTGTTTTGCTGAACACCTGCGACCCACTGAGGAGAAAATCAGTTCAAGGGCGACAAACACCCCATGGATAGAAGAGCAGTTATTAACTTCTACTCTACATTAGGAAGACACAGTTGGAGAACCAGAGTGCATTAAGTAGTCCCTTCTTATGTTTGTGCTGCTCAGACCCTGACGACTGGCGTTGTGGCTGTGAGGGGCACCGTGGAGCCAGTGTCGTAGTCCAAGTCGATCGTGGTGTGGTTGGCGGTTCCCACGCTGCTAAGGGAAGTGCCGGTGCCCATCTGTCTGTCCCGCAGACTTTGCAGGTAGCTCTGAGGAGAAGAAGAAGAAGAAGAACAGAGAGATTAGCGAAGCGAACAAAGAGCTAGAAAAAAGTCCAGCGTCTAACGTCTAATTGCTACCGCACGCGGCATGTTTGTCACACTGACCGGTGCCAGTAGATCCCCAGCGTAACGTTTCACTGGGGTGGGTTTACGGCGGTAAGTGCCTTCCTGCCCACCTGCCTGCTGTCGCTTCTTGGCGTCTTTCTCTCGGATCCGCATCAGCTGGACTCTCTTCTGTCTCCGACTGATGACAACTATGAGGTGAAGGGAAAGTTCGAGAGCAACTTTTATCAATTGTGAATCGTGCTTGAAAAATGTGAGTCTATATTTATGAAAGTAATATGAGAAAAAAAATGTTAATTTTGTGAAAGTAAAAGTTTGCTATTTTCACTTCATGCGGGAAACCCAAGCTTGAAAAATTCCAGCAGTTCAGATTTAAATGATTTCACACAAAAAGGTCAGAAGATGTGATGTGATCGCCAAACTTTGCTTTCATACGGAGAGAATACTTTGATGCTAAGTTTAAGCCTTGGCTTGATTTGATTCATCGGAGGAATGAAAGCGCCACGCTTACCCTCTGTGTGTGAGAAGCTGTTGTCCGTCAGTTTCCACTGGACCAGCACTCCTATGAGGCTGAGAGCAGGCCAGATGCCCAGAATGACCCAGCTGTACCAGCAGAGCGCCTGTCCGGGTGTGAGGCGCAGGCATTCATACACGTACATTCCCAAAACCAGCATCTCCACAAAGTAATCGGCACACACTGTCATGATGGCCGCCCCAAACACAGCGGTGGACAGCATGGTGAACATCTTCTGCCACTGCAGTGTCAGCACGGCAAACAGCATGCCCGATCCCAGAAGAGCGCCCAGCGGCACCCACAGTGTGGTAGGTGTGTAGAACTGCTGAGTGACCAGCAGGGCGGCGAGAGCCAGGAGGAAGCCGAGCAGCAGGCCCGTCATGAAGAGGCCGACGCTTCGCACGAGCATAGTGACGAGGCCGCACAGGAGGCCTATACCGAGGCCGATGCCCGCGCTGGCCTCGACGCTCAGCTGCGTGTCCAGCACGTGCTCCTTGTGGCACAGCAAGAAAATGATGACCGAGCCAAACATCAGGCCAGACAGGAACATGACAGCTTTGAAACACCGGTAACCTGGCGGAGGAGGGCACACAGGAGAGACGTGTAGTGAGGAAATTAGAGAATGAAGAACTGGAAGGAAACTAAAAATGAAGTTAGGCCAATATATGACCAGAAGATAAAAACAGCAGACTGCACGTGCGCCTGCAGTCTCATGTTGCCCCAAGTTTCAAATTCTGTAAGCCAGCAGAGATCCTCACCAAAGAAGCAGTAGATGATTCCAAACAGGCAACACATGGAGCAGATGACAGTAGGGATGACATCATACTTCCTCTCTATCTCCAAACTACAGGCATCTGCCATGGCTGACCCTGCCCCCTCAGAGCTCAGTCCAGTGGGATCCGTCATCGTGTTGAACTTTGAGGCTCTGGGACAGGCTGAAAGTCAGGATAAGGAAGGCGGGGACCACTGTGGGCGTTATCTGAAGTCCATCAGAGCAGGTGTGACTGCAAGAGAAGAGAAAAGTGCCGATAAAACAAGGAAACCTAAGAAAGGGTGACCGTATCCTAGTCAGTGAAGCGTTTTTAATGCTGATTAACACTGAAAATAAAGTAATTCAAAAGTAGGGTGTTAAATCTGTATGTTGCTCTGTATGTGCAACTCTCACTGCAACTCAATAAAACCCTAAATGTTGCAGTCAAACATCTCATTCACTCGCTCCGCTCATATGCAAGCTCAGATCTTCCTGAAAAGGAATTTTTATATGTCAACAAACTCTGGTTTCATGGTAAAGGAATTATGTTTCTTCACCACGTTTTACCGTCTCATGAAAACCACTCTTCTACACCCAATTTTTTAACACTAACAGATTGTGTTTTTAATTTTCTCTCCCCTGAGTAATTCACCCTTTCCTTAAAAAAAATAAATCACCAATCGTTTCGTGGAAAACAAAGGCACAGATTTATCTATGGGCTAAATTGGCCCGAAGTCCACTTTTGTAACTGCAGACGACTGTTAATATTTCCCCACCACCTTCTCTTCTACTCTGTTATAATCTCTTTTCAGAGGAAGGGCACCAACAAGCACTCTTAAAAGATTATATATGCTATTTAAGCTGGCAGGCCTGCAGATCGCCACAGAGGGCTGCAGTGGGGCTAAAGACTTATGGGTGGACTGCTCTTTCTGAGGCTGCTGGCAGGACTCCTGTATGAGCTCACCGCAGCTGAGATCCGATTACAACTAACTCACGTTTCTACTTGAGACACTCAGGAACATTCGGTGCTGCCTTTTCTCCTTAATAACCAGCTCCTCTCTTTCTGTCCATCTTTACCTCACCGTGTTTCACATCGAAGTTCCCCCACCTTGCAGCTGTTTTCTCTTTAACTCTACACACTTCTTCTATCTGTTCCTCAGACAGAAGAATGACTAATTTGGATGTCCTGCCTAAGAATGACTTTACATGGAAAAAATGAACTGGCCACTGGAAATTTCTCTTTTCTTTTGCAGTCTCTCACAGTTCTTCTGCCTTTTTTCCCTCTCTGCCCCTCTTCTTTCTGTCACTGAAACTGCAAAGTCCCAATTGTGGGTCACAGAAGAAAAAATACATGATCAGTGCAAGTCTGCTGGACTTTCCCTGCATTTCAAAACTGATTAATGACTTAAAGATATGCATATCTTACTTTTCTCATAATAAAAATCCTCATTCTCAGACTATAATGACTCCTATTTGTCAGTTTCTTCATTGGAACAGTAAACCAAAAGGAATAAGCTGTTGTGCAAATAGAAAGATTGCAAAAAAAATGTTTGTTTTTTAAAAAAAAGTAATGAAACCAAGCTGTGCTCTCTGTTGACTACAGCAGGACAAATAATAAAAAGGAGAAAAAAAACTTTTCTAACAAGAATGACTGCTGCGGGCCAGATCTCTGTTTACAATCATGACTATAATCTTCACATCAGCCCTCGCCAGCTTACAATGAAGGCCCATACTCAGCTCTGGGACGCAGCTATGCACAGAGGTCCGGGCAGCATTGGTGGATCAGTGCAAATATGACAGCTGGTGGGCAGAAAGGGTGGTAGTGTCTTTCTTCGACATTTTTGCATTCTTTGTATGATTATGGGTTAATGCTACCTCCTAAAATTCAGAGTAAGCACTAAATTTCGAGCAGATGTTCGCGTCAGTGTGTTGTGAAAGAGGTTTAGAAGGGGAAAAAATCCCTTACTGTTAGAGGCTTTTGTTTACCTCCGGCTGGGGAAGTACTACGGTCTCCCTCCTCGTGTTACCAAAGGTGCAGTCATGTGAGAGAAGGGGAAAGTTTTGTATATGCGTGACTCTCTTTAGGTGTCAAATGAATTTGAATGAAGAAAGTTGGCTGATGCACTTTATTTATGAATAGAGCTGACTTTTAGTGTACACTCAACTCAATGTTAAACCCAGCTGGTTTGTGTCAAAGACTCTTTGCATTAGCTGGTGTTATTATGACACCTGGTCAGTGTTGATATGAAACAGCTGCTTCAATTTTGTCTTCTTTTTTTTTAACAGTTTTTACAAGTTTGATGGCTTCTTCGTATTCCAGGCATCGTTACTCCTTTAAATTAGTAGAAGACTAAAGTCCTGGGTAGGTAACTGGCTCTAAACAACTACAGCAACACCAACCTGAATAATGTTTACCACGAAGATTTGTGGGCCGTTATTAAATATCATTACTTTTATAGTAATTCCTGTTATTCCACATTAACAATATTCCACATTTACACTCACAGGCCCGACTCTGAATGAACACTTTGTCGTCTTCTAATTAGGTTTAGTTAAACAGCAGGAGTTAAACGGCGGCGGCGCTAACACGAAATAACAACCCAGGCCTCTTCCTTTCTCTCACATATCTGGTTACTGTTGGATCTCATATCTTAACTGCTAAGATAATGACTTAATTCACTCTTAAACTAGAGATCAGCTCATATTTCAGCAGGATTTTAACAGTAATCTGCCTCAGCTTCACACACATATACACCCATGTTTTACTCCCATGCCTCTGCCTCATGCTCCCTTTTCGTCACAATGGTGTCTTATGTGTAGCAGCCTTGGGAGTCATTGCCGCTGTGGGAGAATAGAGCCATTATGGGGCAAAACAAAGACTCTGAGGCCCATGCTGTGACCTCTAGTGGCACTCGGAGGAAACCATGCGAATGAAAAACGAGACCGCATAAAGATGACTGAGCGCAGCAGCAAGGACGCTGCTACATCCCAAGTTGTTTGCTTTAAGAGGGGAGCCAAGTATTTGCCTTCAGACGGCTGGTAAGTGATGAAGGGTGGTCCTAAACTAGAAGACAGAGCTATCAGTCTTAACGCTTGAACTCCCTGGAGCCCCCCCGCCAAAAAAAAAAACCTTACAATGCAGAATTTTCAACAAGCTGCCTGGCAACAGATTCATTAGAAGTCAACTAGACTTTGAGTCTGCAGCCACACAGGCAGCTCTCCGAGGCTGCACTTTGGCCTGGCAGCGCTTTGAGTCAGAAGGTAGCATCACTGGTTTTCCCCCATGTAGCAAAGTACTGCAAAAAGGTTAATGAATTCAATTCTGACGACTCAGTGGAAATTAAAGTGAAATTCGTTAGTTTTACAGCAGCTATTTGGGAAATTTTCAAAATATGACACCTAGATAAGCTAATAATAGGCATCAACACATACACAGGACCACCAGCCAGGGGGAGCTTGGGTGTAGTTGGACAAAAATGGGCCTTTCTAAAAACCTTTCACAAGAAAAGCCTCTTTTTAAATTTTCCTTATTTTATTTATATAAAGACATAAAGAGGTCAAATAAAATTTTACCTTGTCTTCCTATAATGCAAAAAAAACAAACAAATCACCCGTAACCTTAAATCTACATTTAAGGTGAAGTATAACACCTACCCTTCGTCATGGAGGGTCTAACAACAGAGAAACGCATCAGGATTTTAGGGCATTCGTGCCCAAAGCCTGAGCAGAATAAGAATGAGTGAGGACGAGCTATTTACTATCCCCCCGCATGACAGGAAGAGCAAGCGGTGAATGGAAATTATTGCTGTGCTTACACGGTGGAAAACAAGGGCTTTAAGCAACAGGTTAAAAAGCTTGACGTCAGAGGTAGACAACAATTTTCAGTTAATCATGCGACCGTGGTGTGCAGCGCTACAAGGTTAAGTTACTTTAGTAAGTGTTAAGTACATATTTTATAAGTTTACTTAGATTTTCTGGGGGGGGGGGGAAACTACCCAAAGCTACTTCTGTGCTTACATTTGATATTCGCTGTATCACTGGATATAATGCTGCTGCTGCAGCTGCTGCTGGCACCTTGTTTACATACTTTGAATTAGGCCATGCGTCATCAATGAAAGTAACTCATTAGAAAACAAGGCCGGAAAATGCCCTTCATATAAGTATTCTTATAAATGCTTACCATGTGTCTCAAACTGCCACTCAAAAATAGGCCCATGCATCTGTTGCTTCTTAGATAAAACATCCCAAAAACTGCCAGAAGCTCCGCTGTGACAAACCATCAGCTAATCCAAAGTGTTGCAGTGTGAGTACAATGAGGAATTAGCAACACGAATCAGATTTCTGTAGATTCCCTTCATTAGTTCACACAGTAAAGTCCACAATAGCTTTTAACCCTTTAAAGCACCTCAGAGTGCAGGTTTGTGGTTCCTACAGTTTTTAAAAGTCTTACTGAGGCAGACAGTGTAGCTCCTTTTATGAACGGGCCTGAGAGTTTCTGTACTGATCACACTTACAGTTATTGCTCAATCAATTCAGTTTTTACTGGAGAATCTCATATCATGAATGCCCTGAGCTTTGCTTCTCTCTGGCTCCATAAATTTCTGCGCCTCTGCTGCATGTCATTATGTCGTCCCTCCCATAATTTTATCTTTTTCCTCTTTGTCTTCTCTCTCTGTTGTAGTCTCTATTGTATTTTCTCTAGTCTCTTCTGTTTTGTCTCCATTGAGCTGGATCGGCCGCTCCCAAGTCTGCTTTTGCTGCAGATTTCTTCCAGCTGAGAACAGAAAATAGTTCCATTTCTCTTTGGGATATTGCACCATTGGAAGGTTTATACTTTACAACATAAAGTGCCCTGAAATTACTGTGAAATGCAGCTTGTACAGTTTAATAACTCTTTTGCACTTCATTTCCCTCCCTTCTTTGTGTCCTGTCTACCTCTGCACTGTTAAAACACAATGAACAAGTAATAATTCAGATCCCTTCTACAAAGCTCACTGAGCTCACACTCAGTATCAGCTGCAGCGCTATTGGAATAACGGGTTGTCCTTGGGTATCCTCCCCTTGAACACACCCAGCGGGGTGCTGTCCTGAACAGCACAGATCTGAGTGCTCAGCTGCTGGAACAGACAAGGCTGACTAAAAGTTCCCCACATAGCTAATGCGGGTGTGTTTAATCAAGGGGGTGGGCGTGCGCGAGCACAGCCAAAGATTCTGGGAGCGTTTCTCTGACTTGACGGCCGGGGCCAGCTGAGAACTGAAAAACCTGCAGAGCTATGGCCTGGCCGTCTGACAGCTTCACTTGGAAGACCCTACCAAGAATGCGAGATGCACTGGGGTCTCAACAGTTGTTGGTATAAATTATGTCTCCTCAAGGTGAAGACCCCAACCAGCTGGAAGACTGAGTCAAGAAAATAAAAATGTGAATAAAACGAACTAATGTCACAGCTGGGGTCTTTAAATATGATAATACATATTGTGCTAAGCACAAAACTTATCAAAATAACATCTGCTTTAACTCTAAAGCAGACAGAGCAAGACTTCAAATGACCCACTGCTGAGCTTCCTGCCTCGCCGTAGCAGGAAACTGAGGACCACATGAGGAAGTGGAACATCAGGTTTCAGCAGGAACTGACCCCCTGTGTTTGTGACATGGACCAAAAAGGCTATCAAAGAGCAGGATTATCAGCACACAAAGCTGAGGAAAAACAACTACCTGGAAGTCAAAAAACTAGCAGTGTCTTTAGAAACCATTTCACCTGAGAAATTTGACCATTAGGAAGTTGCAGGATAGGCAACCTTATGATGCAGCGTTAATAAGCTTGTAATCTGTCTGGCTCATGGGCTAAGCTACACATAACACTTTCAATTATGTCATAATGCCCCAGCTTACGTGATTGTGGCTACTTTCAGAAGGGTTTTTTGCATAGCAGCTACTGCCATGTTTGTATGCTAAGAACTTACATAACGAACAAAGCACCACATGACAGTCAGTTTTCACTTTGACCAGACTTTGAGTCCCTGCGGGCTTTGCATTTCTTCTTCATATGCATCCGTGTATGAAAACAGATTAGTAGCTGTCACAAACTCTTGGCTGTGGTCCTTTTATTTATTCATTCTGATTACTAAGTGCCAAAAAACTAAACACACAACACACACAGAGATTTATAAACTGAGCTATAAAACTAGGGGCAAGCTATTTGGTTCAAAACCTTTAAAAAGCAGCATTTTTCAAAGCTGTTGAGGCGTAGGTAACTCAGGTCTCTCGGTGTTTTTTCACTCCATTGTGCATGAATTAACAACAACTTGTTTTTAACAACTTTCCACATATCAATCCAAACTTTCAAGAGCCGTTTTAGGGCCGCATGTGAACTACGACATCAACATAAACCTAATTTTTCACTGCACAAATCTGACCTGCAACTCCCCCCCTCACTTTAAAGTTCTTCATGTGTTCTCTGCCTCGTGGTCCTGATCTATACTAAAGAGATACCTACACACGCAGGGATCCGTACATCTGTCTATAAAGAAATGTCACAAAACTCAGTGCAATCGATGCCTTTAACCAAACAGTTCAGAGGGGATAATAAACTGCCTTGTGACCACAGTCTCTTAAATGCTGAGTTCAAGTTAAACAATTTCTTCTATTTGCCTCCCAAAACTGACCCAGGTCAAAAAACCAACCTCATTTTCCACAGTGGGAGGTCCCTGAATTAGGTCATCACCCTGAGGTATGGAAATGCACATTGGCAGTATTTTCGTGTACTCTGCAAGACAATAAGAGAGCCACTAGTTGAATTTCTAATTCAGTCAAGTTTATATTTTCACTGCAAAATCATTTCCCCTGTAGTCCTGGGTCCCAATTACATCCACTTATGGCTCCCTTTTTTTTATATGAGCAGCAATCTAACCTTTTTCCTGCTCTTTAATCTCTCCATTTCATGCTTGCCTGATTCTCACCTCAATAAAAGAGATCCTTAGAGAGCTATTCATAAAGAGGCATGAAAAAATCTGCAATACAATGAGCAGCCTTTTGAAGAGTCACATGTCAGTGGTGCATGAGTGTATACTGTACCTCAGAGAAAAAGGTCATTAACGCAGTGAAAATATACTAACGTGTAATGTACATTCATCAACTGTGCTGTGGTAAGTTACCACTGTGAGTGCACCGTATGTGCTGTAAGGAGGGGCGGGTTCACAAACGCTCTATTAACGTCTGTGGTGGGGGAGCAGCGTTTAGCAGGCTGTGTGGTGGAGTCTGATGTCCATATGTTAGCGCCAGCGTGGCAGTGTATGAGATAATATAAGCGGCTGATGAACAATGACATCCAGGCCAGAGTCTAAATATAACCTCCAATCGTGAAACTTTGAAAAAAGGCCACTCACTGAAATGTAAAGAAAGCCCAGTACAGAGGAAGGGACGTCAGAGCGTAACACAGCAGTGGTTCGGACCTCCAGTGCTGTGTCTATATACAGTACGTCTGCAGCACTTCCAATGCAGCTCTGTCATTTAGAGCAGGCCTTTAACCCTCTCTGTATAATTCCAGCCTGCAATAATTGTACCCCCTACAGCGCCGTCACAAGCCGAAAATATCACACGTCCTTCATTTTCCCCCCAACTCAGCACCACCCTCATGTCACAGCTATAGCACAGAGTACTTTAAATAGTTTTTGGATGTTAGAGAATTCAGTTCAATTCAATTCAAACTATACAGCTCCGAGTTACAATAATGGCTGCCTCAAGGCACTTTATATTAAAAGATAGAGACCCTACGATAATACAGGGAAAACCCCAACCATCCAATGAGCACCTATGAGCAAGCACTTGAAGACTGTGGGAAAGAAAATCTCCTTTTTAACAGGAAGAACCCCCTTCAAAATTATGGTCTTTACTTCTTTAAAAGCTACATGTAACACTCAGTTTAGCTTCCTATCAGTACAAAGGACAACGGTTAGAGTGAAAGAAAATTGATGAAAACGCGATGAAATGCAAATTTTTTTTCTGCACTGTAACAAAGACACAATATATACCGAGCCCTGGGTTGCCCCTCATTCATCGGAGTGTAAGTGTGTGTGTGTGAATGTTAGATAAGGCGCCTAGCCATAGAATAAAAAGCTTGGTGAATGTGTGAATGAGGCTTGTAGCTTCAAGTGCTCATTCTTTGCCCTCGTAAATGTAAAGCAATAATTTTGAATAAAATCTAACTGAAATATATAAAATCGAGGGTTTATTTTCTCATATAATTAATCATTTAGGAAAACATGACTGACATAAACTAAATGTATACCAATCAGGTACATTTTATTTGACCCGATTCCATTGCATTTGATGTTTTACGTTGTCGTTATGTAACACAGTTGCATGGGAAAATGTACATGTTGTCAAATGATTTAAATCAGTATTTTGGCCATAAATATTTGTGTGTGTGTAAAGGTCCATTTAGCCCACATCTATTTAAAATGCACATTTTTGCCTTACTTTAGTACTGAAGTTTTCAGAAATACACCTTTGCTGTAGTTTCCTAGCAGCTGAGGGAGTCACGGGTACAGAGTACTGGGGTCAAGCATGTGGCCTGACACACTAACACATATGTCTTGAAAATTTCAGAGGTGAACTTTTCTAAATAATCATCATCCAACAGCATTTTGGATGTACAAGTGTATTTGTGTTTCTTGTTGCTTAAATGTTACTTGGCAATGTGCTGTAAGACATTGCATTTGGACATTTAACTTAGATATTCCATCTTTAGCAAAAACATATCTCATATAGGTTTGAAACTGCAGATAAATAAAGACGGGCAGCAAGTCAATGCTTTAGTCAGAAGAATAAAAACCAGCCTGTGGTCACTTTGAGAGAAAAAATGTAACAACACAGACTGTAATCTACGTCCTACCGAGATGTCAAATTAAAGATTTAAATATGCATACACTCACTCCAAAGAGTGTTTGACATTTTTCTGAAATGTCACCTTGTGTTTCAGTGATTTTAGATGAGCAAGCATATTTTACTAACATCAAAAAGACAAAAACCGAGACCCATGCATCCACGCTGACATCTGCAGACTGACTTTCATCAGCCCCTGCTCTTCGCGCTTCCTTCTCCTCCTTCCCCAAAGCAGGGAAGGGCTTCCTCTCAGCCTGTTCAAAGGAGTTTTTAAAACCATCTGGTGCAGGCTGAGGGAGAAGGTCGTGTAGATGGCGGTGGGGTGGGGGTGGGGGTGGGGGGTGCACGGAGGGGCTGTAACTGCAGACTGTGGTCCCCCAGTAAAGACGGGACCTGAAGGTTGTCATCATACTGCCCAGAAAAACCAAGAGGCACTCCTACCCTGGATCACACAGCAGAACCACAGGGCAGGGCTCTTTGCACGCCATCCACAGACATAAAAAGATGTAACTATATAGTTATCCTTGAATGCACGCTGGGTGGATACAAAAGAAGGTAGGGTGTTGTTACAAACCACCTGTGGCTCTCACATAAAACCCGGATTAAAAGCACAAATCAGCAGCGGTTGATAACTTCAACTAAGATCTTGACTTTTATTTCTCCCCACACACACACACAACTTCAGCATAACTAACATTGAGTTGTTAGCCTCCACTGATTAAAGCACATTACTGTGGGACTTTGGTGTAAGTGTACGGTTCAGTGCGCACACAAAAAGCCTGCATTATCCCGGATCATTACGTCTTTGCGCCCAAAGGCTCCGGGATAAGTTGCATTACGTGCCTCAAGTTTAAAAAACTTTAAAAGAGGAGCAGCTGTAGAGCTTGGCATCGATCAGTCAGGATCTGGATTCAACTATAATCAGCCATCAACAGCTCTATCAGTGGAATATATGCGGCTATTGTCTCCATACGGCTGTTAACTGAATTCAGATATCCACTGACACACTTAACACCGCAGATGACATCCAGAGTAGGCTGGCATTGTGGACGACACACACACACACAAATATGTTTTAAGTTAGCCTAAAGTTAAAGTTACAAACTTACCGACGCGCCCGTGAGCTGCTGAAGCCTCAAACTTTTCTGTGACACTCGGCCCTGTCAGGCAGGAAAGGCAGCCAACCATTCAAAAACACAAAAGCAGCGGCGGTAGGATTCAAGGGAAAACCGGTTTTCTCTCCTCAGGCTCTTCCTTTTTTCTTCCCCTAACTCACAAGCTCCACTAACCCGACAGCAGCGGCTGCATGGTCTTGCTCCCCGTCCCTGCCTTTCCTTATGCAAATCTCTTTTAAAAAAAGAAAGAAAGAAAGAAAGAAAGAAAGAAAAAGAAAGAAAAAGAAAGGCTCCGACTGCAGATGTGCGGACCTTCAGCTCGCTTCCATTCTCGGTAGAGCCTCGGTCACTCCGACCCAACTTTCAAACTAAAATGTTCAGTTTCCGTCTCAGTCCACCTCTCTGGAAAATCTTACCAGTCCTCCCTCTCTTTCACACACACAAACACACACACACACCTCCCCTCTCCTTTTCTTCACACTGAAATAAACGACACTTAAAAAAACACAAAAGAGGGAAAAAAGTTCTCCCTCTATCCCCCACCCTGAGCTAATCCCCTCTCTATCTGCATCCAGCCTCGGCAGTTTGGCCGTTGAAAAGCGGGAGGGAGGGGGAAAGGGAGTGGGAGGGTAGTGGGGCCCAGCTCAGTTTTACTGTGGCTGCACCTGAGGGGGGGTTCATGTGAATGTAAGAGAGACAACAGCGTACACGTACTGCATATAGATTACAGAGTAGTGGGTTTTAAAGGACCCGCTAAACGGGAGTTCATATTTAGACAACCTTTGCAAAGGGTTTATAAGTGACAAAGAATGCCTAATAAATCACTTACTATGGATTTATGGGGCATTTAAACCAACTAACTAAACCAACTTAGCAGGACTATTTGTTTGAATTAGTTACAATTACAGGGGCGTATCCAGGATTTTTTCTTAATGAGATGACAGGGTGTGTGTGTGTGTGTGTGTGCAGCGCACATGAAGTGTGTATGCGCACGTGTTTATGTGCGTGTGCAGTATACCAGGGGTTGAATGAAGTCCCAG